>NC_060064.1:43620388-43813025 GCF_020283565.1 Trifolium pratense | reverse complement strand
GTTTATCATAATTGCTTGATGAAGGAAGCATGATTCAGAGTTCACTTATCATAATCCCCTTTATTACAAACAAACAAAACAAGTTTAAATATGATATTAGTCCATGCAACTATATAGTGTTTTTTGGTTTTAGCCTATGTTTGGTATCACGGTGGATATTTCAGAATTACGGTGACCCACCGCGATATCAAACATACACTCACTCCCTACAAATTCAAAAACAGTTTTAGTCCCTATAGTCATTCGCCTTATTGAGCTACATGGTGCCAAGTGTCATGATTATATTAAGTCACACATCAAGGACTAAAAACAACATTTTTATGAATTTGCACAGACTAAACGCAAACAAAAAAACAAACGCTATATTTTCAGGAACTAAAATCATAATTAAACTAAAAGAAATATCATTTTTAGTGGTTTTAATTATGTTCAACCTCATATTCCCCAGCTTATTCATCTAAAAAATACTTTGATGGGTTGTTTAAGCCTAGTAATGGTACACATGAATCGGTGTTGCGTCTTATCCGCAATAAAATATCACCAGATGATAACGAGAGGCTCACGGCCCCAATAACTAGAGAGGAGCTGAAGGATGCACTCTTTCATATGCACCCGGGTAAGGAACCAGGACCCGATGGTTTGAATCCGGCCTTTTTTCAACACTTTTGGAGCATGAGTGGTGATGATGTATTCACGGCTGCTAAATTGTGGCTTGATAGAGGTTACTTTCCTATACTAATATATGTCTAATTCCTAAAAAACCCATCAAATTGGTTTTCTTATTTAAAAGTCACTCATTTGCAGTTTTTCTCTATGATTTTTAGACTTAAAAAATAGTGATATGATACATTTTAAATTATATAAAATCATACAGTCCCATTTTTTAAATTACAAATAAAAATTGAAATTTTTATGGGATTTTCTTATAGTTTGGTGTTAATAGTTTATATATCAACCTATGTGTTACGTCATTTAAAATGTTATATCACCATTTTTAAGTTTAAAAAATTGAAGGAGGAACTAAATCCAAACAAAAAACAAACAGGGATTAATCGTAAAAAATGCTATATTTGCAGGAACTAAAATCATAATTAAACCGGGTTTGTATCGGGACGGAATATCACAGAAAATATAGTCATTGCGCAAGAAATGCTGCATACTATGTCGAAGATGTGGAGTAAAGTAGGTTTTTTTGCAATTAAAGTGGATCTCTCAAAGACCTGTGATGGCATAAATTTGAACTTTCTCTATAAGGTGATGGTAGGAGTCGGTATCCCGGAGACAATGGTGAATGTTATTATGCATTGTGTCACTTATGTCAAAAGTAATGTGTTATGGAATGGTACTAGATCAGAGTTTTTCTCACCGCAATGTGGCATCCGGCAAGGTGATCCCTTTGGGAACATGTAGGGTACATAAAATGGGTTCTCCCCTTTCAATAGAATTTTCTCCATACGCATGAACCAAGAGTTGAATCCCTGACCACATGCTTAAGGGGGCCAATACCTTACCACTTGTCCACATTCATTGTTAGAAGTTGTAATTTAATTTTGGTCAACACAAACTTGTAAATGTAATTTGAATTTTGAAATTGACTTTTTTTTAAGGAATTAGTTTAATTACAAACAATTTACAAAAATGTATTGATACAAAAAGTTTCCATATTCAATGCTCCATTTGAATCAAGACACAAAGATAGACTTTGTTACTTAAAACAATTTAGGTAGTTAATTTATAAAAGAATTCTATTAATACATATAATGACACTATTTATATGTATTATTGTAGTCTCAACACTATCAATCTTGCACCAGAATTCTCATTGGTTAAGTTATCACTAAAAAATTGATCATACAATGTCAAAGTTAATATTGAGTATGTTCCTTAGTGCTCTATTGATTTGCTCTACCTTCACTCGTGATGGAGAGGCCTCAACTATCGACAAATATTTAGTGTTTCCACCGCAAATCAGACCGCCTCCTGGTCCTCGGATTCCTGCTCATCCGTATACAAGAGGTTGCAGTTATATAACGCGTTGTCGACGCCCACCATCTAAAGAGGCGAAAGAAGAAGATAATAAACACCAATAGAATACATGACTTATCATGTATACAATTTTAATAAATATTGTGTATTATTTCATATCAATCAATAATATAAAATGATAAATGTTGTTTTACAACATTATCGGCCATTATACATGCTTTGAATTTTTACTTTTCTAGTTGAAAATATTATTTAAGTTTAATCACATAGTTTTAGTGCTCTATTTTTATTCATTCATTGAATTAGTCTTTTATTTTAAAACAATTTATCAAGATGCTAAGAATTCAACTCATACTTCTGTAAAGAGTTTAGAGTTATCATAATTGCTTGATGAAGGAAGCATGATTCAGAGTTCACTTATCATAATCCCCTTTATTACAAACAAACAAAACAAGTTTAAATATGATATTAGTCCATGCAACTATATAGTGTTTTTTGGTTTTAGCCTATGTTTGGTATCACGGTGGATATTTCAGAATTACGGTGACCCACCGCGATATCAAACATACACTCACTCCCTACAAATTCAAAAACAGTTTTAGTCCCTATAGTCATTCGCCTTATTGAGCTACATGGTGCCAAGTGTCATGATTATATTAAGTCACACATCAAGGACTAAAATCAACATTTTTATGAATTTGCACAGACTAAACGCAAACAAAAAAACAAACGCTATATTTTCAGGAACTAAAATCATAATTAAACTAAAAGAAATATCATTTTTAGTGGTTTTAATTATGTTCAAACTCAGATTCCCCAGCTTATTCATCTAAAAAATACTTTGATGGGTTGTTTAAGCCTAGTAATGGTACACATGAATCGGTGTTGCGTCTTATCCGCAATAAAATATCACCAGATGATAACGAGAGGCTCACGGCCCCAATAACTAGAGAGGAGCTGAAGGATGCACTCTTTCATATGCACCCGGGTAAGGAACCAGGACCCGATGGTTTGAATCCGGCCTTTTTTCAACACTTTTGGAGCATGAGTGGTGATGATGTATTCACGGCTGCTAAATTGTGGCTTGATAGAGGTTACTTTCCTATACTAATATATGTCTAATTCCTAAAAAACCCATCAAATTGGTTTTCTTATTTAAAAGTCACTCATTTGCAGTTTTTCTCTATGATTTTTAGACTTAAAAAATAGTGATATGATACATTTTAAATTATATAAAATCATACAGTCCCATTTTTTAAATTACAAATAAAAATTGAAATTTTTATGGGGTTTTCTTATAGTTTGGTGTTAATAGTTTATATATCAACCTATGTGTTACATCATTTAAAATGTTATATCACCATTTTTAAGTTTAAAAAATTGAAGGAGGAACTAAATCCAAACAAAAAACAAACAGGGATTAATCGTAAAAAATGCTATATTTGCAGGAACTAAAATCATAATTAAACCGGGTTTGTATCGGGACGGAATATCACAGAAAATATAGTCATTGCGCAAGAAATGTTGCATACTATGTCGAAGATGTGGAGTAAAGTAGGTTTTTTTGCAATTAAAGTGGATCTCTCAAAGACCTGTGATGGCATAAATTTGAACTTTCTCTATAAGGTGATGGTAGGAGTCGGTATCCCGGAGACAATGGTGAATGTTATTATGCATTGTGTCACTTCTGTCAAAAGTAATGTGTTATGGAATGGTACTAGATCAGAGTTTTTCTCACCGCAATGTGGCATCCGGCAAGGTGATCCCTTTGGGAACATGTAGGGTACATAAAATGGGTTCTCCCCTTTCAATAGAATTTTCTCCATACGCATGAACCAAGAGTTGAATCCCTGACCACATGCTTAAGGGGGCCAATACCTTACCACTTGTCCACATTCATTGTTAGAAGTTGTAATTTAATTTTGGTCAACACAAACTTGTAAATGTAATTTGAATTTTGAAATTGACTTTTTTTTAAGGAATTAGTTTAATTACAAACAATTTACAAAAATGTATTGATACAAAAAGTTTCCATATTCAATGCTCCATTTGAATCAAGACACAAAGATAGACTTTGTTACTTAAAACAATTTAGGTAGTTAATTTATAAAAGAATTCTATTAATACATATAATGACACTATTTATATGTATTATTGTAGTCTCAACACTATCAATCTTGCACCAGAATTCTCATTGGTTAAGTTATCACTAACAAATTGATCATACAATGTCAAAGTTAATATTGAGTATGTTCCTTAGTGCTCTATTGATTTGCTCTACCTTCACTCGTGATGGAGAGGCCTCAACTATCGACAAATATTTAGTGTTTCCACCGCAAATCAGACCGCCTTCTGGTCCCCGGATTCCTGCTAATCCGTATACAAGAGGTTGCAGTTATATAACGCGTTGTCGACGCCCACCATCTAAAGAGGCGAAAGAAGAAGATAATAAATACCAATAGAATACATGACTTATCATGTATACCATTATAATAAATATTGTGTATTATTTCATATCAATCAATAATATAAAATGATAAATGTTGTTTTACAACATTATCGGCCATTATACATGCTTTGAATTTTTACTTTTCTAGTTGAAAATATTATTTAAGTTTAATCACATAGTTTTAGTGCTCTATTTTTATTCATTCATTGAATTAGTCTTTTATTTTAAAACAATTTATCAAGATGCTAAGAATTCAACTCATACTTCTGTAAAGAGTTTAGAGTTATCATAATTGCTTGATGAAGGAAGCATGATTCAGAGTTCACTTATCATAATCCCCTTTATTACAAACAAACAAAACAAGTTTAAATATGATATTAGTCCATGCAACTATATAGTGTTTTTCGGTTTTAGCCTATGTTTGGTATCACGGTGGATATTTCAGAATTACGGTGACCCACCGCGATACCAAACATACACTCAGTCCCTACAAATTCAAAAACAGTTTTAGTCCCTATAGTCATTCGCCTTATTGAGCTACATGGTGCCAAGTGTCATGATTATATTAAGTCACACATCAAGGACTAAAAACATCATTTTTATGAATTTGCACAGACTAAACGCAAACAAAAAATCAAACGCTATATTTTCAGGAACTAAAATTATAATTAAACTAAAAGAAATATCATTTTTAGTGGTTTTAATTATGTTCAAACTCAGATTCCCCAGCTTATTCATCTAAAAAATACTTTGATGGGTTGTTTAAGCCTAGTAATGGTACACATGAATCGGTGTTGCGTCTTATCCGCAATAAAATATCACCAGATGATAACGAGAAGCTCACGACCCCAATAACTAGAGAGGAGCTGAAGGATGCACTCTTTCATATGCACCCGGGTAAGGAACCAGGACCCGATAGTTTGAATCCGGCCTTTTTTCAACACTTTTGGAGCATGAGTGGTGATGATGTATTCACGGCTGCTAAATTCTGGCTTGATAGAGGTTACTTTCCTATACTAATATATGTCTAATTCCTAAAAAAAAACCATCAAATTGGTTTTCTTATTTAAAAGTCACTCATTTGCAATTTTTCTCTATGATTTTTAGACTTAAAAAATAGTGATATGATACATTTTAAATGATATAAAATCATACAGTCCCATTTTTTAAATTACAAATAAAAATTGAAATTTTTATGGGGTTTTCTTGTAGTTTGGTGTTAATAGTTTATATATCAACCTATGTGTTACGTCATTTAAAATGTTATATCACCATTTTTAAGTTTAAAAAATTGGAGGAACTAAATCCAAACAAAAAACATACGGGGATTAATCGTAAAAAATGCAATATTTGCAGGAACTAAAATCATAATTAAACCGGGTTTGTATCGGGACGGAATATCACAGAAAATATAGTCATTGCGCAAGAAATGTTGCATACTATGTCGAAGATGTGGAGTAAAGTAGGTTTTTTTGCAATTAAAGTGGATCTCTCAAAGACCTGTGATGGCATAAATTTGAACTTTCTCTATAAGGTGATGGTAGGAGTCGGTATCCCGGAGACAATGGTGAATGTTATTATGCATTGTGTCACTTCTGTCAAAAGTAATGTGTTATGGAATGGTACTAGATCAGAGTTTTTCTCACCGCAATGTGGCATCCGGCAAGGTGATCCCTTTGGGAACATGTAGGGTACATAAAATGGGTTCTCCCCTTTCAATAGAATTTTCTCCATACGCATGAACCAAGAGTTGAATCCCTGACCACATGCTTAAGGGGGCCAATACCTTACCACTTGTCCACATTCATTGTTAGAAGTTGTAATTTAATTTTGGTCAACACAAACTTGTAAATGTAATTTGAATTTTGAAATTGACTTTTTTTTAAGGAATTAGTTTAATTACAAACAATTTACAAAAATGTATTGATACAAAAAGTTTCCATATTCAATGCTCCATTTGAATCAAGACACAAAGATAGACTTTGTTACTTAAAACAATTTAGGTAGTTAATTTATAAAAGAATTCTATTAATTCATATAATGACACTATTTATATGTATTATTGTAGTCTCAACACTATCAATCTTGCACCAGAATTCTCATTGGTTAAGTTATCACTAACAAATTGATCATACAATGTCAAAGTTAATATTGAGTATGTTCCTTAGTGCTCTATTGATTTGCTCTACCTTCACTCGTGATGGAGAGGCCTCAACTATCAACAAATATTTAGTGTTTCCACCACAAATCAGACCGCCTCCTGGTCCCCGGATTCCTGCTAATCCGTATACAAGAGGTTGCAGTTATATAACGCGTTGTCGACGCCCACCATCTAAAGAGGCGAAAGAAGAAGATAATAAATACCAATAGAATACATGACTTATCATGTATACCATTATAATAAATATTGTGTATTATTTCATATCAATCAATAATATAAAATGATAAATGTTGTTTTACAACATTATCGGCCATTATACATGCTTTGAATTTTTACTTTTCTAGTTGAAAATATTATTTAAGTTTAATCACATAGTTTTAGTGCTCTATTTTTATTCATTCATTGAATTAGTCTTTTATTTTAAAACAATTTATCAAGATGCTAAGAATTCAACTCATACTTCTGTAAAGAGTTTAGAGTTATCATAATTGCTTGATGAAGGAAGCATGATTCAGAGTTCACTTATCATAATCCCCTTTATTGCAAACAAACAAAACAAGTTTAAATATGATATTAGTCCATGCAACTATATAGTGTTTTTTGGTTTTAGCCTATGTTTGGTATCACGGTGGATATTTCAGAATTACGGTGACCCACCGCGATATCAAACATACACTCACTCCCTACAAATTCAAAAACAGTTTTAGTCCCTATAGTCATTCGCCTTATTGAGCTACATGGTGCCAAGTGTCATGATTATATTAAGTCACACATAAAGGACTAAAAACAACATTTTTATGAATTTGCACAGACTAAACGCAAACAAAAAAACAAACGCTATATTTTCAGGAACTAAAATCATAATTAAACTAAAAGAAATATCATTTTTAGTGGTTTTAATTATGTTCAAACTCAGATTCCCCAGCTTATTCATCTAAAAAATACTTTGATGGGTTGTTTAAGCCTAGTAATGGTACACATGAATCGGTGTTGCGTCTTATCCGCAATAAAATATCACCAGATGATAACGAGAGGCTCACGGCCCCAATAACTAGAGAGGAGCTGAAGGATGCACTCTTTCATATGCACCCGGGTAAGGAACCAGGACCCGATGGTTTGAATCCGGCCTTTTTTCAACACTTTTGGAGCATGAGTGGTGATGATGTATTCACGGCTGCTAAATTGTGGCTTGATAGAGGTTACTTTCCTATACTAATATATGTCTAATTCCTAAAAAACCCATCAAATTGGTTTTCTTATTTAAAAGTCACTCATTTGCAATTTTTCTCTATGATTTTTAGACTTAAAAAATAGTGATATGATACATTTTAAATGATATAAAATCATACAGTCCCATTTTTTAAATTACAAATAAAAATTGAAATTTTTATGGGGTTTTCTTGTAGTTTGGTGTTAATAGTTTATATATCAACCTATGTGTTACGTCATTTAAAATGTTATATCACCATTTTTAAGTTTAAAAAATTGGAGGAACTAAATCCAAACAAAAAACATACGGGGATTAATCGTAAAAAATGCAATATTTGCAGGAACTAAAATCATAATTAAACCGGGTTTGTATCGGGACGGAATATCACAGAAAATATAGTCATTGCGCAAGAAATGTTGCATACTATGTCGAAGATGTGGAGTAAAGTAGGTTTTTTTGCAATTAAAGTGGATCTCTCAAAGACCTGTGATGGCATAAATTTGAACTTTCTCTATAAGGTGATGGTAGGAGTCGGTATCCCGGAGACAATGGTGAATGTTATTATGCATTGTGTCACTTCTGTCAAAAGTAATGTGTTATGGAATGGTACTAGATCAGAGTTTTTCTCACCGCAATGTGGCATCCGGCAAGGTGATCCCTTTGGGAACATGTAGGGTACATAAAATGGGTTCTCCCCTTTCAATAGAATTTTCTCCATACGCATGAACCAAGAGTTGAATCCCTGACCACATGCTTAAGGGGGCCAATACCTTACCACTTGTCCACATTCATTGTTAGAAGTTGTAATTTAATTTTGGTCAACACAAACTTGTAAATGTAATTTGAATTTTGAAATTGACTTTTTTTTAAGGAATTAGTTTAATTACAAACAATTTACAAAAATGTATTGATACAAAAAGTTTCCATATTCAATGCTCCATTTGAATCAAGACACAAAGATAGACTTTGTTACTTAAAACAATTTAGGTAGTTAATTTATAAAAGAATTCTATTAATTCATATAATGACACTATTTATATGTATTATTGTAGTCTCAACACTATCAATCTTGCACCAGAATTCTCATTGGTTAAGTTATCACTAACAAATTGATCATACAATGTCAAAGTTAATATTGAGTATGTTCCTTAGTGCTCTATTGATTTGCTCTACCTTCACTCGTGATGGAGAGGCCTCAACTATCGACAAATATTTAGTGTTTCCACCGCAAATCAGACCGCCTCCTGGTCCTCGGATTCCTGCTCATCCGTATACAAGAGGTTGCAGTTATATAACGCGTTGTCGACGCCCACCATCTAAAGAGGCGAAAGAAGAAGATAATAAACACCAATAGAATACATGACTTATCATGTATACAATTTTAATAAATATTGTGTATTATTTCATATCAATCAATAATATAAAAAAATAAATGTTGTTTTACAACATTATCGGCCATTATACATGCTTTGAATTTTTACTTTTCTAGTTGAAAATATTATTTAAGTTTAATCACATAGTTTTAGTGCTCTATTTTTATTCATTCATTGAATTAGTCTTTTATTTTAAAACAATTTATCAAGATGCTAAGAATTCAACTCATACTTCTGTAAAGAGTTTAGAGTTATCATAATTGCTTGATGAAGGAAGCATGATTCAGAGTTCACTTATCATAATCCCCTTTATTACAAACAAACAAAACAAGTTTAAATATGATATTAGTCCATGCAACTATATAGTGTTTTTTGGTTTTAGCCTATGTTTGGTATCACGGTGGATATTTCAGAATTACGGTGACCCACCGCGATATCAAACATACACTCACTCCCTACAAATTCAAAAACAGTTTTAGTCCCTATAGTCATTCGCCTTATTGAGCTACATGGTGCCAAGTGTCATGATTATATTAAGTCACACATAAAGGACTAAAAACAACATTTTTATGAATTTGCACAGACTAAACGCAAACAAAAAAACAAACGCTATATTTTCAGGAACTAAAATCATAATTAAACTAAAAGCAATATCATTTTTAGTGGTTTTAATTATGTTCAAACTCAGATTCCCCAGCTTATTCATCTAAAAAATACTTTGATGGGTTGTTTAAGCCTAGTAATGGTACACATGAATCGGTGTTGCGTCTTATCCGCAATAAAATATCACCAGATGATAACGAGAGGCTCACGGCCCCAATAACTAGAGAGGAGCTGAAGGATGCACTCTTTCATATGCACCCGGGTAAGGAACCAGGACCCGATGGTTTGAATCCGGCCTTTTTTCAACACTTTTGGAGCATGAGTGGTGATGATGTATTCACGGCTGCTAAATTGTGGCTTGATAGAGGTTACTTTCCTATACTAATATATGTCTAATTCCTAAAAAAACCCATCAAATTGGTTTTCTTATTTAAAAGTCACTCATTTGCAGTTTTTCTCTATGATTTTTAGACTTAAAAAATAGTGATATGGTACATTTTAAATTATATAAAATCATACAGTCCCATTTTTTAAATTACAAATAAAAATTGAAATTTTTATGGGGTTTTCTTATAGTTTGGTGTTAATAGTTTATATATCAACCTATGTGTTACGTCATTTAAAATGTTATATCACCATTTTTAAGTTTAAAAAATTGAAGGAGGAACTAAATCCAAACAAAAAACAAACAGGGATTAATCGTAAAAAATGCTATATTTGCAGGAACTAAAATCATAATTAAACCGGGTTTGTATCGGGACGGAATATCACAGAAAATATAGTCATTGCGCAAGAAATGTTGCATACTATGTCGAAGATGTGGAGTAAAGTAGGTTTTTTTGCAATTAAAGTGGATCTCTCAAAGACCTGTGATGGCATAAATTTGAACTTTCTCTATAAGGTGATGGTAGGAGTCGGTATCCCGGAGACAATGGTGAATGTTATTATGCATTGTGTCACTTCTGTCAAAAGTAATGTGTTATGGAATGGTACTAGATCAGAGTTTTTCTCACCGCAATGTGGCATCCGGCAAGGTGATCCCTTTGGGAACATGTAGGGTACATAAAATGGGTTCTCCCCTTTCAATAGAATTTTCTCCATACGCATGAACCAAGAGTTGAATCCCTGACCACATGCTTAAGGGGGCCAATACCTTACCACTTGTCCACATTCATTGTTAGAAGTTGTAATTTAATTTTGGTCAACACAAACTTGTAAATGTAATTTGAATTTTGAAATTGACTTTTTTTTAAGGAATTAGTTTAATTACAAACAATTTACAAAAATGTATTGATACAAAAAGTTTCCATATTCAATGCTCTATTTGAATCAAGACACAAAGATAGACTTCGTTACTTAAAACAATTTAGGTAGTTAATTTATAAGAATTCTATTAATTCATATAATGACACTATTTATATGTATTATTGTAGTCTCAACACTATCAATGTTGCACCAGAATTCTCATTGGTTAAGTTATCACTAACAAATTGATCATACAATGTCAAAGTTAATATTGAGTATGTTCCTTAGTGCTCTATTGATTTGCTCTACATTCACTCGTGATGGAGAGGCCTCAACTATCGACAAATATTTAGTGTTTCCACCACAAATCAGACCGCCTCCTGGTCCCCGGATTCCTGCTAATCCGTATACAAGAGGTTGCAGTTATATAACGCGTTGTCGACGCCCACCATCTAAAGAGGCGAAAGAAGAAGATAATAAATACCAATAGAATACATGACTTATCATGTATACCATTATAATAAATATTGCGTATTATTTCATATCAATCAATAATATAAAATGATAAATGTTGTTTTACAACATTATCAGCCATTATACATGCTTTGAATTTTTACTTTTCTAGTTGAAAATATTATTTAAGTTTAATCACATAGTTTTAGTGCTCTATTTTTATTCATTCATTGAATTAGTCTTTTATTTTAAAACAATTTATCAAGATGCTAAGAATTCAACTCATACTTCTGTAAAGAGTTTAGAGTTATCATAATTGCTTGATGAAGGAAGCATGATTCAGAGTTCACTTATCATAATCCCCTTTATTACAAACAAACAAAACAAGTTTAAATATGATATTAGTCCATGCAACTATATAGTGTTTTTTGGTTTTAGCCTATGTTTGGTATCACGGTGGATATTTCAGAATTACGGTGACCCACCGCGATATCAAACATACACTCACTCCCTACAAATTCAAATTAAAAACAGTTTTAGTCCCTATAGTCATTCGCCTTATTGAGCTACATGGTGCCAAGTGTCATGATTATATTAAGTCACACATCAAGGACTAAAAACAACATTTTTATGAATTTGCACAGACTAAACGCAAACAAAAAAACAAACGCTATATTTTCAGGAACTAAAATCATAATTAAACTAAAAGAAATATCATTTTTAGTGGTTTTAATTATGTTCAAACTCAGATTCCCCAGCTTATTCATCTAAAAAATACTTTGATGGGTTGTTTAAGCCTAGTAATGGTACACATGAATCGGTGTTGCGTCTTATCCGCAATAAAATATCACCAGATGATAACGAGAGGCTCACGGCCCCAATAACTAGAGAGGAGCTGAAGGATGCACTCTTTCATATGCACCCGGGTAAGGAACCAGGACCCGATGGTTTGAATCCGGCCTTTTTTCAACACTTTTGGAGCATGAGTGGTGATGATGTATTCACGGCTGCTAAATTGTGGCTTGATAGAGGTTACTTTCCTATACTAATATATGTCTAATTCCTAAAAAACCCATCAAATTGGTTTTCTTATTTAAAAGTCACTCATTTGCAGTTTTTCTCTATGATTTTTAGACTTAAAAAATAGTGATATGGTACATTTTAAATTATATAAAATCATACAGTCCCATTTTTTAAATTACAAATAAAAATTGAAATTTTTATGGGGTTTTCTTATAGTTTGGTGTTAATAGTTTATATATCAACCTATGTGTTACGTCATTTAAAATGTTATATCACCATTTTTAAGTTTAAAAAATTGAAGGAGGAACTAAATCCAAACAAAAAACAAACAGGGATTAATCGTAAAAAATGCTATATTTGCAGGAACTAAAATCATAATTAAACCGGGTTTGTATCGGGACGGAATATCACAGAAAATATAGTCATTGCGCAAGAAATGTTGCATACTATGTCGAAGATGTGGAGTAAAGTAGGTTTTTTTGCAATTAAAGTGGATCTCTCAAAGACCTGTGATGGCATAAATTTGAACTTTCTCTATAAGGTGATGGTAGGAGTCGGTATCCCGGAGACAATGGTGAATGTTATTATGCATTGTGTCACTTCTGTCAAAAGTAATGTGTTATGGAATGGTACTAGATCAGAGTTTTTCTCACCGCAATGTGGCATCCGGCAAGGTGATCCCTTTGGGAACATGTAGGGTACATAAAATGGGTTCTCCCCTTTCAATAGAATTTTCTCCATACGCATGAACCAAGAGTTGAATCCCTGACCACATGCTTAAGGGGGCCAATACCTTACCACTTGTCCACATTCATTGTTAGAAGTTGTAATTTAATTTTGGTCAACACAAACTTGTAAATGTAATTTGAATTTTGAAATTGACTTTTTTTTAAGGAATTAGTTTAATTACAAACAATTTACAGAAATGTATTGATACAAAAAGTTTCCATATTCAATGCTCCATTTGAATCAAGACACAAAGATAGACTTTGTTACTTAAAACAATTTAGGTAGTTAATTTATAAAAGAATTCTATTAATTCATATAATGACACTATTTATATGTATTATTGTAGTCTCAACACTATCAATGTTGCACCAGAATTCTCATTGGTTAAGTTATCACTAACAAATTGATCATACAATGTCAAAGTTAATATTGAGTATGTTCCTTAGTGCTCTATTGATTTGCTCTACCTTCACTCGTGATGGAGAGGCCTCAACTATCGACAAATATTTAGTGTTTCCACCACAAATCAGACCGCCTCCTGGTCCCCGGATTCCTGCTAATCCGTATACAAGAGGTTGCAGTTATATAACGCGTTGTCGACGCCCACCATCTAAAGAGGCGAAAGAAGAAGATAATAAATACCAATAGAATACATGACTTATCATGTATACCATTATAATAAATATTGTGTATTATTTCATATCAATCAATAATATAAAATGATAAATGTTGTTTTACAACATTATCGGCCATTATACATGCTTTGAATTTTTACTTTTCTAGTTGAAAATATTATTTAAGTTTAATCACATAGTTTTAGTGCGCTATTTTTATTCATTCATTGAATTAGTCTTTTATTTTAAAACAATTTATCAAGATGCTAAGAATTCAACTCATACTTCTGTAAAGAGTTTAGAGTTATCATAATTGCTTGATGAAGGAAGCATGATTCAGAGTTCAGTTATCATAATCCCCTTTATTACAAACAAACAAAACAAGTTTAAATATGATATTAGTCCATGCAACTATATAGTGTTTTTTGGTTTTAGCCTATGTTTGGTATCACAGTGGATATTTCAGAATTACGGTGACCCACCGCGATATCAAACATACACTCACTCCCTACAAATTCAAAAACAGTTTTAGTCCCTATAGTCATTCGCCTTATTGAGCTACATGGTGCCAAGTGTCATGATTATATTAAGTCACACATCAAGGACTAAAAACAACATTTTTATGAATTTGCACAGACTAAACGCAAACAAAAAAACAAACGCTATATTTTCAGGAACTAAAATCATAATTAAACTAAAAGAAATATCATTTTTAGTGGTTTTAGTTATGTTCAAACTCAGATTCCCCAGCTTATTCATCTAAAAAATACTTTGATGGGTTGTTTAAGCCTAGTAATGGTACACATGAATCGGTGTTGCGTCTTATCCGCAATAAAATATCACCAGATGATAACGAGAGGCTCACGGCCCCAATAACTAGAGAGGAGCTGAAGGATGCACTCTTTCATATGCACCCGGGTAAGGAACCAGGACCCGATGGTTTGAATCCGGCCTTTTTTCAACACTTTTGGAGCATGAGTGGTGATGATGTATTCACGGCTGCTAAATTGTGGCTTGATAGAGGTTACTTTCCTATACTAATATATGTCTAATTCCTAAAAAACCCATCAAATTGGTTTTCTTATTTAAAAGTCACTCATTTGCAGTTTTTCTCTATGATTTTTAGACTTAAAAAATAGTGATATGATACATTTTAAATTATATAAAATCATACAGTCCCATTTTTTAAATTACAAATAAAAATTGAAATTTTTATGGGGTTTTCTTATAGTTTGGTGTTAATAGTTTATATATCAACCTATGTGTTATGTCATTTAAAATGTTATATCACCATTTTTAAGTTTAAAAAATTGAAGGAGGAACTAAATCCAAACAAAAAACAAACAGGGATTAATCGTAAAAAATGCTATATTTGCAGGAACTAAAATCATAATTAAACCGGGTTTGTATCGGGACGGAATATCACAGAAAATATAGTCATTGCGCAAGAAATGCTGCATACTATGTCGAAGATGTGGAGTAAAGTAGGTTTTTTTGCAATTAAAGTGGATCTCTCAAAGACCTGTGATGGCATAAATTTGAACTTTCTCTATAAGGTGATGGTAGGAGTCGGTATCCCGGAGACAATGGTGAATGTTATTATGCATTGTGTCACTTCTGTCAAAAGTAATGTGTTATGGAATGGTACTAGATCAGAGTTTTTCTCACCGCAATGTGGCATCCGGCAAGGTGATCCCTTTGGGAACATGTAGGGTACATAAAATGGGTTCTCCCCTTTCAATTGAATTTTCTCCATACGCATGAACCAAGAGTTGAATCCCTGACCACATGCTTAAGGGGGCCAATACCTTACCACTTGTCCACATTCATTGTTAGAAGTTGTAATTTAATTTTGGTCAACAGAAACTTGTAAATGTAATTTGAATTTTGAAATTGACTTTTTTTTAAGGAATTAGTTTAATTACAAACAATTTACAAAAATGTATTGATACAAAAAGTTTCCATATTCAATGCTCCATTTGAATCAAGACACAAAGATAGACTTTGTTACTTAAAACAATTTAGGTAGTTAATTTATAAAAGAATTCTATTAATTCATATAATGACACTATTTATATGTATTATTGTAGTCTCAACACTATCAATCTTGCACCAGAATTCTCATTGGTTAAGTTATCACTAACAAATTGATCATACAATGTCAAAGTTAATATTGAGTATGTTCCTTAGTGCTCTATTGATTTGCTCTACCTTCACTCGTGATGGAGAGGCCTCAACTATCGACAAATATTTAGTGTTTCCACCACAAATCAGACCGCCTCCTGGTCCCCGGATTCCTGCTAATCCGTATACAAGAGGTTGCAGTTATATAACGCGTTGTCGACGCCCACCATCTAAAGAGGCGAAAGAAGAAGATAATAAATACCAATAGAATACATGACTTATCATGTATACCATTATAATAAATATTGTGTATTATTTCATATCAATCAATAATATAAAATGATAAATGTTGTTTTACAACATTATCGGCCATTATACATGCTTTGAATTTTTACTTTTCTAGTTGAAAATATTATTTAAGTTTAATCACATAGTTTTAGTGCTCTATTTTTATTCATTCATTGAATTAGTCTTTTATTTTAAAACAATTTATCAAGATGCTAAGAATTCAACTCATACTTCTGTAAAGAGTTTAGACTTATCATAATTGCTTGATCAAGGAAGCATGATTCAGAGTTCACTTATCATAATCCCCTTTATTACAAACAAACAAAACAAGTTTAAATATGATATTAGTCCATGCAACTATATAGTGTTTTTTGGTTTTAGCCTATGTTTGGTATCACGGTGGATATTTCAGAATTACGGTGACCCACCGCGATACCAAACATACACTCAGTACCTACAAATTCAAAAACAGTTTTAGTCCCTATAGTCATTCGCCTTATTGAGCTACATGGTGCCAAGTGTCATGATTATATTAAGTCACACATCAAGGACTAAAAACAACATTTTTATGAATTTGCACAGACTAAACGCAAACAAAAAAACAAACGCTATATTTTCAGGAACTAAAATCATAATTAAACTAAAAGAAATATCATTTTTAGTGGTTTTAATTATGTTCAAACTCAGATTCCCCAGCTTATTCATCTAAAAAATACTTTGATGGGTTGTTTAAGCCTAGTAATGGTACACATGAATCGGTGTTGCGTCTTATCCGCAATAAAATATCACCAGATGATAACGAGAGGCTCACGGCCCCAATAACTAGAGAGGAGCTGAAGGATGCACTCTTTCATATGCACCCGGGTAAGGAACCAGGACCCGATGGTTTGAATCCGGCCTTTTTTCAACACTTTTGGAGCATGAGTGGTGATGATGTATTCACGGCTGCTAAATTGTGGCTTGATAGAGGTTACTTTCCTATACTAATATATGTCTAATTCCTAAAAAACCCATCAAATTGGTTTTCTTATTTAAAAGTCACTCATTTGCAGTTTTTCTCTATGATTTTTAGACTTAAAAAATAGTGATATGATACATTTGAAATGATATAAAATCATATAGTCCCATTTTTTAAATTACAAATAAAAATTGAAATTTTTATGGGGTTTTCTTGTAGTTTGGTGTTAATAGTTTATATATCAACATATGTGTTACGTCATTTTTAAATTACAAATAAAAATTGAAATTTTTATGGGGTTTTCTTGTAGTTTGGTGTTAATAGTTTATATATCAACATATGTGTTACGTCATTTAAAATGTTATATCACCATTTTTAAGTTTAAAAAATTGAAGGAGGAACTAAATTTGAAGAATTTTAAAATAAGACCTTTTTTTTGTCAAATTTAATGACTAAAAATTCTACCTTCAAATTGAAGAAATGAGATTCTGGAGTTTGAACACCGACTTCTGCATATATAATGTAATATTTCTACTAACTAAGCTAAATTCACGGAGTTTATAAGTGTGCTAAAATAGGACACTAAAACTATAATTAAATTTTTTTATTTAAAAAAATGCTAAATTGTGCAAACTCTTTCTATACCTTCTTTTTTCAATATAAAGTGCACACTTCTTATCAACCAGAAAAGAAAAAAGAGGGAAAATAACTGCACATTGAAATGTGCAATGATTAATCCTTCGTTTGAAAAGGACAGCAATGGATGGCAATTGATGGTCTACATGTGTTGACAAACAACTACGTGGAGAATCACTTCCCCTCCATTTGTATGAGTAAATTTCTTGGCTTAAAATATTAAAAGAGTTATTTTTCTTAATTTTTTTTGTAAATTGTGAAAATACTTAATGTATCTTTGACCCTTCCTCCATTGGTTGGAATTGAATGCACCAGCATCATCAAGCATCATGGGTTATGACTTATGGTGGCATGGTTGGCAAGAAAAACTTGTTCCCTATACTTAGATTGATGACAATGATAAATAGTCCAATTGACAATGAAATCATAGTGGTGATGGAAGGTGTATAGAAATTCCATGTTTCCTTTTTAGCTATTGATTATTGAAGCACGGACACTTCTTATATCAGGATACTTCTTATATTAGACGTGTTTTCCTATTGGATACACGTTAGTGTTCGATACCGACATAATACTGACACTTATGATTACATTGAATTATGTTATTTTTTAAAATTATTATCAGTGTTCGTATTGTGTCCGGTATGTGTCTGTGCTTCATTTTTAGTTATGTAGTCTAGTGCTTAGAAATTTCACCTTTAAGGTAAATAAGTGGAATGTCCTGGGTTTAATCCCCGACTCCTGCATCATTGTCAACTGAACAAACAGTTATTTCATTGGAATAATAACTATAAAGTCATTGCCAATTTATCATGAATAATGCTAACAAAGAGACAAGGAGTAAAATAATTGATACTATATTGAAAGAAAGAATCACACTTTTTTGTTAATGCATAGTAAAATGATTTGTGCCTTGTCTTGTTAGGAGAATATTAATACACACACAACAAGCTGAAATATGTTGCTAGTGGCAACAATGCTACAAATACTAAATTGAAAAGCATAAGAAACTATTTAAGAATCTAAATCACACACAATGTAACAACTATTTAACAATGGAAAATCAATTGATTATTGAATCTTCTGCTTTATCTTCAAAGAGTTTCTTTGCAGCCTTAGTAAACAAGTTATGAGCCTGCCATAAAGTGGTTCAAGTTAGAATTTTGTTCACATTTTAAGAAGTAAACTAAATTTAAGTTATTATGCTTGTATAGTATAGTATAGTATAGTATAGTATAGTATAGTATAGTATAGTATAGTATAGTATAGTATAGTATAGTATAGTATAGTATAGTATAGTATAGTATAGTATAGTATAGTATAGTATAGTATAGTATAGTATAGTATAGTATAGTATAGTATAGTATAGTATAGTATAGTATAGTATAGTATAGTATAGTATAGTATAGTATAGTATAGTATAGTATAGTATAGTATAGTATAGTATAGTATAGTATAGTATAGTATAGTATAGTATAGTATAGTATAGTATAGTATAGTATAGTATAGTATAGTATACCTGCTTCAAAGAGAGACCAATCTTCTCCAAATCACTTAACTGCAAAATACCAAAAACAAAAAGCATCATGATGAATTAATTAATTGTATCTATCTCTTACGAGTTATGAATGAGATCGTTATACTAACCGATTTTAGTGGACTTTCTTCTCTGAGTTCTATTATGTATTCTGCCATTTTCCCTCCTATGCCCTGAAGGAATAAAATTATTATAATCCCAAATATTAGAAAATGAAGAAAAATTATGGCATATTTTGATTTGAGAAAACATTTTGTACTTTCATTTCCTAATTTTTACTTATAATTACAAAGTCGCCACAATATTTTCACAATGCTTCCTGTTTTCAAAGATTGGTGCACGAGATATCTGAAAACAAGAAACATAGTGAAAATAATTTGGTGTGTGTTTGGATGAGAGGTGAGTTTGGAAATATCTTGATTTTGTTGAAGCTTGAAAGTGTAGCTTTTGCAAAAGTTGATGTAGTTCGTCGTGATTCAGTCAATCTCATCGTCAATTCAAACATGCACGTGGTTATTTTGTAATTAAAAGTGAAACAAAAAAAAAAGTTTTCTCAGAACAAAATTGACCCTAAAGAATGGTACAATAATGAATAAAGGAAAACTGTCAGATAAAGAGACTATTCATATTAGACATTTATGTGGCAAGCAACTGTGCATGTACCTTTAACTCGAGTAGTTCCTCTCTGCATTTAAAATTTGAACAAAATGTTACGGCACATTGAAACAAAGTTCACTAATTGTGCTTTACAAATTATGCAAAATACAAGGGTGAGTTGTTTACTTTACCTGCTTGCATTATTTAACAAATCGATGTATTCTTGAACTAAGCAGTTCTGCATAATGAAAAAAGTTATCGTGAGAAATGAGGCTCACAAAGTACATTTTGCTAGTGGAATCAAAACAACTAGCAGTACCTTCAATGTGGAACTTTGTGCACTGAATTTTTCAAGTGGAGTGGAATTTTTCAGCAATACTTTTTTAGTGGAGCAAGTAGCAGAGAAAGGTGTTTGTGTCAAATGCGAAGCCTCATGATGCTTTTGATTACCATTGATGTTGATGGGAGAGAGGGCTTTTCTTAATGGACTTTGTAGTACTGTTGCCTCGTTACTCTCATTTGTAATTTGCAAGTTCGCAACTTTGCTTAATGTTTCATCTGCATACAAAAACGTGCTTAAAGCTTTAGATAGCGCGATAAGATTAGATTCTACCGATTATTAATCCACGTGACATACAAAATATCTAAAAGTTTTGTGTCATATTGTGATCCGAATTGTCTGCAATAACAGTACTACACATTCACCGCAATCAGTAATTCGAAAATGTTGGATGAAGATCAGTAATTCATATTCTAAGCTCATTACATTGAGTTTTCAAAGCAACTTGAACCGACAACAGTTAATTCAATGTGATATTTCAACTGCAAGGAATCCATTTGCATTATAATGTCGAATAAATGTGAAGTGCAGGAATCACACAAAGTAGTGACTTACCAGTTAGGTTATTGTAAGGTTCACATGCAACATTATTGGTCTCATGCTCAATCTCTCTCTTATCATTGTCCTGTGTAGCAATAAATATTAAATGTTATTATATTCAAGAAAAATGCAACTATTGACAATGCATGAAAGATTTAATATTCATGAAGACAAAAACTGTTCCTACTTCCTTAGTACTTTTGACAATGCCTGTCTTTTTCGATATTTGTGACACTCACTTACCTCCTTCCAAGAACCAAAAGCAACTTCACCATCTAGTAAATTTCTAAAAGAAACAGATAAGTTCCTGCTTACACATTAAGACAAATATCAGTAACAGTCAATGCCATAATCATAATCCATAATTTTATATGCAAGTATAGGAACACTACTAGTGACCTTTCAGCAGTTTGTTTAGCATCTTTGTTGGTGGAAGTTCTTGCCTCCTTCACTGAAGTATTGAAATTAACCGATCTCTTAGCAGATGTAATGATGGAACCAGGAGTTTTTTTCACATGTGGGGAATTAAACGGTCCAAGTTTTTGTTGTGAGCTATTTGTCTTGCCTTTTGATTCTAGCCAAGCTCTCAATTTGGCTTCCATGTCAACTTTAACTTTTGGCGTCTCTAGTTTATGAGCTGAGGTTACAAAATTAGATATGTGCCTTGATCGAGCAGCCAAACTAACGGTATGAACAGATTCCTGGTATTCTCCTGGATTCTGAAATAAATAAAAAAAAGGGGTATAATTAACCACTGAATCTAATTGTTATTAGTCTCATATCGTCTAGAGATATGACATGAAGTAATGCTTAAGCAGCCATCGCTTTCTAAGCTGTTTTGATGCAATTGAATCAGGCCTTAAGTCCATATTCTAAGATATGAAATCAGAGTATATACTACTTCTGTTATTGGACCTAGATATGTGTTATTCTATCCACATTTGTTCACATTTCAGATATCTAGTCTAATACGGGAGGAATAACAGAAATCTCTACACTAATCATAATTAATAGATGAATTTATCTAAAATACAATTCTCTTGGTCACTTCAATGGTTGAACAAGTAATCTACAACTTATAAATGACCGTCTATCCGGTGGACCAACATAAAAGGAGAAGAAAAGATTGATAAAATCTCTAGCTTTACCAGGCAAGCAACCATCAGTGCACGACTCGCTCCCCCTAGAGAGTCCTGTAATATACGGGTCAATTTGCTCTCTCTATAGGGAATTCTTGGTTTGCTGTTGTTCAACGCGTATATCACATTTGACAGCGCAAACAAGGATTGATTTATCTTAGCACTCTCTTGAAGACGAATCCCTTCATTGCAGCTCCTTCTGTTGTCTTCATTACCTGCATCAACTTTAAACGCATTACATCCTTCTGTTGCTTGCAATACATCAAACCCATTCCCCCAATTGAGAGGACGGTAACCTGCCAAGTCTATGAGATTCAGCTTTCCACATACAGGACTTCCACTTCCATCAAGAGGAGTCGATACTACAGATATCACAAGCACTCCATGACTTCTACTAGATACATCGTTGAGGCCGGTGTGTGCAGTTTTGCGTCTCTGAACACCACTGGAGAAAATCTCTTGAAATTCAGACATTGTGTGTACTGGAACTTGAGATAGTCCCCTGAGGTGAATTTGACCGTCTTTGTCATCCAAAACTGAAATCTCATTCGCTTTTACTTCTAAGAGATCGTAACATCGGTCCATGTAGACCTCATAGTATGAAATATGTGTCGTGCTGCCAGTGTTTTGACAAATAGACAGGATAGTGGACATTGCCAGTGGCATCAAGCCAGGTTGTTCTTCAGTTCCCTGCAACACCAACCATCGGTTACTTCAACTACACAACACAAAAAAGTAAGAAACTACTAAAAAATTAAACACATGCCTAAAAATTAACTAGTTAGTACTACCAATTTCAAGAATTCTAGAGTGGATCAGTAGAACCAAGAAGACTCTAGAAGAAGACAAAACACCAATTACACCCCAGAACTACTACATCACTAATATACAAGATTAGGATTTAGTCTAAACATCAAAAGCTACATGTATTGAAGTTGTTCCTTCCGGAACCTTGAGATAGCATCCTTGCAATAGCAATTAAGAAATATACTAGATAAATTACTCCTCCCAAATTCCAACAAAATTGTGGTAATCTTCATTTAACGATGGCATTAATACCATAGAAGTTTGTACAACCTGTTACCAAATGAGCTGAACCAAATTATGCAGAACCAAATTGTGCCTAACCAAAGGAACTAACGCCATACACGAGCCTTCACAGTCTGAATCTTCTTCTTCGATCGGTCGATCTATTGCCTCCCTCACCAATCCTTTACCATAAAACCAGAAGTCTATGACAGCAACGCAATTTATCCCCCCACCCCCTCCACTATGACTTCCCTCAATTACACAAATTTTATGTGCATTACCCGTATTCAACTCCAACAGCTCAACCTTTATTGCACTATATACGATTCAATTTATGAATGATGACATAATTCCCTATCATATAACATACACTAACTGCAAAAATGGATCATTTACCTCTAAAACTCTCTCACAAGGTACAGATTCATAAAGAATAACCATAACCTATGTCATGGTTAAACATGAAAAAGAGTACTATTCCTCACCACCCTCTAAACTCTAAACTCACATTTACAACCAAATACCGCAAACTTGAGAAAAATAACCGCGGAATCACTCACTTTTCTAATCCCTCGCCTAATCACATAATTGTTACTCTCTAGGAGCTAAAAAAGAAAAGTACTAAAAACAAAAACAAAAAAATCCCCCAAAAATTAAACTAATTCACATATATAGATCACACTCAAATAACAGCATAATTGTTACTCTCTACTAGGAGCTAAATCAAAAAATATTATCAGGAACATATAAAAATACAACAAAATTTCACAAAAAAAATTAAACTAATTCACATATATAGATCAAACTCTCACCTGCATAGTGTATGTCTTTCCACTTCCAGTAGCACCATAAGCAAACACAGTAGCATTACAGCCATTGAAGATAGCAGGAATCATAGGGTTTACTTCAGTATGAAATATCTGACCCACATTATTGTCCTCTTGATCAAAGAATGAGTCCAATTGGTAACACTCATTACGACTAAAATCAAACAAGGAAACAAAATTAAAAACCATAATCATCAAACCCAAAATTCAAATACTTCATAATCATTCACAGTAATAATAAAAAATTGAACTTTTTGAAACCTGGTATGTGGGTCTTTGAGATAAACCGCTACTTCATCACGAGATTGAAAATCTTGATCCAAAAGGGAGATACAAGAAACTGGGTCACCACCATTTCTTGGTGTGATTTCATGAGGAAGGAAGGGTCTTACCCTAACTATGACCCTCACCTTGGAAACTGAAATTGGGTTGTAATTGTTGGAGATTTTGTTGGGGGTTTTTGGAGTAGCAGAAGCCATTGATTGATTGATGAAGAAAATGGAACAAAGATTCGATTTTTGAGACAGGTTTATGAAAACGATGTTGAAATTGATGATTGAGATTGATGAGAAGTGAGAGTTAAGAGTGGGAGATGTTTTTGAAAATACTTGACCGTTTGATTTTGGTTTGAATTTGTCTATTTGGTGTGTGGTCAATGGTCTCTTAGGTGGGACCCACAATTTTTTGAAAGTAAAATATTGTAATGTGAAATTTAGATTGGTCAACCAATCGTCAAGTTGGTTCAGTGGTGAGATGATTAACGCTGAACTTGGTAAGGAAAATTGCGATTCGATTCTCCGCAACTGTGATCGGGAGGGAGTTGAAATTACTTGATATCAGAACTGACCTCGAACCAGATTAAACTGGTGGTGAAAAATAAAATAAAAAAAGCTTTAGATTGGTCAAACTATTTTTTATGTTTTCCTTCTTTTAATTTTTAATTAATTAAATTAAACGATGATAGATGATATGATACAACAAGATATTGGGGATTCTTTACATTTGAATTCCATTAAAAAAAAATTGAAAAAATAGGGAAAAATTTCATTGTAAACATTTGTTGGTCACTTTTATAAATTTAAAAAAATTTGGGTCAAATTTAAAATTTTAAAAATAGGGACCAATTTGCAATTTTAAAAAAAATTAAAGGATCAATTTGAAATTTATTTGGGGTCAGTTTGCAATTTATGAAGAAAATAAATCAGGGTCAATATGCAATTTTAAAAATATTTAGAAGAGTCAATTTGAAAATTTTGAAACATATGGGAAGAAGGAAATTCGAATTTCTAACTTTTAGGTGTCATTTAAAATTGCTTAAATTTAATTTGAACAAATTATTTCAAAAAAATTATCATTTTAAAAATTCTCCAAATTAATTATTTAAACGAAGAAATTTAGATTTAAAAAGTTACTTTACCTCAAAACATCTATTCAAACGAACTCGAGTCTAAAGGTTTGAGAACTTACAAAATCAAGAGATCATTAAAATCTAAATAAAGAAAAACAAACTAGCCAGCCACTTTTGGATTTAATGTGTACCAACATGCTCTCCAGCTCCTTCAGAAAAATAGATTAAAGATTTATTACTTCACTTTCATCAAACTCAATGTATGAAGCAAATGGTTAAATTTAATACTCCCTTTACAATTCTTGAACGTGTTTGAAGACTTTATTTTGAAATGTGAAGAGAATTACACTACCGAACTTTCTGATAAAATTAGGATGAACCAGCAGATCAAAAGAGCAGTTTCTGTCTACAAGAGCAGAACATTATTAAGTAATGGTTAAGAGATTCTCAAATTACTTTGTCTTTCTTGACTGAAAGAGAAGAATGCAAGCAAAGCATACATGGCTTTATAATGAAAACCAATTTTCACTGTCCTGTAATCAAGTGTCTAAACAAACAAAGTATTCATCATGTCAAAATATGGGAAAAGGTATTGCTCATGATCATGCATTGAATTAGATTAACATGAATAATTATAACTTCACTTCAACTCGATGTATTTTGATGTATTTTCTTATTATGCATATAAACATGATGAAGTGAATTTAATTCTTAAGATGTCAAGCTCTACTACAGTTTCAACTACATATCAACTCGAAGCACAAAGATTACTCACTCAACTTAAGAACAAAAAAATATTAAAAAGAGCACAAGATCAGGAGAGGGATCTCGAAGCAAGGTTGCAAAGATACTGCTAAACTAGAAACAGGAACAATTTAAGTATTAAGTTCAATGCAAAATTTACCATAAACTAGAATACTACTTAGATGATTGTCAAAAAAAGAATAATACTTAGATAACCAAACTAAAGGTTTGCATTTCAGCGCGCACAAAAGAAAGACATCACTTGAAATCTAAATAAAGAAAAATAAAACTAGCCGGTCTTGGCTTTAAGGTTTTCAAATATGCTATCCAGCAGCTTCAGATGACCCTCAAGAACATCAATTTCTTTCTGTTGGTTATTCTTATCAAGCAAATTCATGCCAACAATAATTGCATTGTTGATCTTTGCACTTTCTTGAGAGGTGAGCATTGAATAAACATCATTCTTCTTTAAAGCATTATTAATATTGTAAATACAAGAATCCAATGCACTTATTACTTCAGCCTTCCTTAAAAATTTCTTATCTTCCACGTGGTATCTCTCAGCTTCTTCAATCATTTTTTTAATTTCGAATGTTGACAACCTTTCTTTGTCATTGGTTATGGTAATCTCGTTCATATTTCCTGTAGATATTTCCTTAGCAGAAACTGTTAGGGTACCATTTTCATCGATGGTAAAGCAAACTTTCAAGGGCTGGCCTCGAGGAGCACTTGGAAGACAAGAAAGGCTGAACCTACCAAGCAGATTGTTGTCTGTGGCTCTTGCTCTCTCGCCTTCATAAACCTTAATCGAGACAACGCAACCATCTTTACCGGTAGAATATTGTTTGGTCTTCTTGACAGGTACGGAAGTGTTTCTAGGAATCACCACATCCATGATATCTTCAAGATTTACTGCAATACCAAGTGACAATGGGGTAACATCTCGCACCACCAAGTTTGGTACATTCTTAAACCCTTCACTCAAAATAGCAGCTTGAACAGCCGCACCATAAGCAACAGCCTCATCCAAATTGATACTCTTGCACAAATCCTTCCCCTTGAAAAATTCTAGCAATAGATCCTGCACTTTGGGAATCCTAGACGAACCGCCAACAAGAACAACTTCATCAATATCACTCTTGTATATCTTTGAATCACTAAGACAACTCTCGACAGTTCTCATACACTCATTGAAAAGGTCCATATTAATTTCCTCAAACTTGGCACGAGTTATTGATGAAAAGAAGTCAATTCCATTAAATAAAGATTCTACCTCAACTGTGGTTACAAAAGCAAAGGAGAGTATCCTTTTTGCCCTTTCACAAGTAGTTCTTAACCTCCTTAAGGCTCTTGTGTTACCACTAATATCCAATTTATTCTTCTTTTTAAACTCTTCTACAAAGTAGTTCACCATTCTATTATCAAAGTCTTCTCCCCCTAGGTGAGTGTTTCCAGCAATGGCTTTTACTTCAATGACATCACCTTTAATAGTGAGAATAGATACATCAAAAGTACCACCACCAAGGTCAAAGACAAAAATATTCCGTTTACTATCACAGTCACTTCTCTTATCAAGACCATAAGCAATAGCAGCAGCAGTAGGTTCATTGATTATCCGAATGACATTAATGCCAGCAATGGCACCGGCATCAATAGTGGCTTTTCGCTGAGCATCATTGAAGTAAGCTGGCACAGTAACAACAGCATTCTTGACAGGAGACTGCAGATATGCCTCAGCAACTTCTCGCATCTTTGTAAGGATCATAGATGATATTTCCTCAGCACAAAATTGCTTCTCTTGACCCTTATACTTGAGGGTAATCATAGGTTTGTCATTTACACCGGCAACGACCTTGAATGGCCACAACATTATATCTTTCTGAACAAGAGGATCACTAAATTTCCTACCAATTAATCTCTTAGCATCTGAAAGAAAAATGATTGTAAATACTGATCATTCATTTCACTAGTCCAACTAACATATATAGAAATGCAATGCAATAATAACAATAAATAAATTTACCAAAGACGGTGTTTCCGGGGTTGGCGGAAGTTTGATTCTTAGCAGCATCACCAATCAACCTTTGATCATCGGTAAAAGCAACAAATGAAGGAGTGGTCCTGTTTCCTTGATCATTATGGATTATCTCCACTCTACTGTGTTGCTCCTGCCACACTGCAACACAAGAGTATGTGGTTCCAAGGTCTATTCCCACGGCACGACCTTCGTGTTTTCTTGCCATGATCTTTCAAGTAAACAACAGAAGATTAGAAGAAAAAGAAGAAGAAAACTCACTAAGATTTGTTTGGTAAAAAATAGTAGATAGCTGATCTGATGGTTTATAGCGGATGAACTTATAACGAATAGCTTATAATCTAGTTTTACCTTACGGCAAATAAGCTAGCCGATTAAATTTGGACCTGTTTGAATTGATTTATTTTGAGCTTATGTAAAACAGCTAATGGAAATAAATAAAATTTTATGTATTATTATCAGTTTTTCAAGGTAGTTTATAAAAAAAAAACCTATAAAAACACAATTTTGGCTAGTCAAACTAGTCAAAATTTATGAAATGACATAGTAGTTTATCTATTTGCATAACTTATTTTTATAATCTAAAAAATAAATCAAATTCAAACGAACTCTTTGAAGTGTTTGGTAAAATTAGGGTTGAACATAAAAAAGATGTTTAATTCATAGTAATTTTTTTCAAATAAGATGGTTATGCTAAAATTGGAAGAACATATGATAAGAGATAAGTTCATAAACTCCAAGAAATATTGTTTGAAAAATAAGCTATAAGCTTTTTTTTTAAAATGTGTACCAAACAAGTATTTTTTGTTCACATGAACTTATAAGTTGTAAGCTATGACATCAAAATTTGACATACAGAACTTAGGATTATAAGAAGAGGCAAGAAGTAATTAACCTTTAGATTTTCTTGTCACACTCAATAACTCAAGAACCTTTACGTTTTCTTCTCACACTCAAATAGCTCCTTTTATTTTCACAGGGAACATATGTTGATCGAGAGCATAAGTTTATGTTTTCGAAAACTCAAACGTCTCTACTGTGCGGTGCTTAGAGCAGGGTATACACCAAGGTCACTGGGTCGACCCGTTTAACCCGCACTCTCCACCAAATTTTTTTGTCCATTTATATTTTTGTCGGTGTGGGTTGCATCGTTAAAACTGCGGGTTATGCGATTTAAATTCACGGGTTTGCGGGTTGGCACGTGACCTGTATGTGTGATTCATATTTTCTATTATGCAAACTAATGTATAAAAAAAATAGTTATGGTGAGTTTGTTAATAAAAAATTTTTGTTTGGCTTAAATATGAAAACAGTCTCTGCAATTACGGCTTGTTTTGATTTTAGCCCCTGCAAAAAAAGTTTGATTTTAGTCCCTGCAAAATACCAAAACTTTTAAAAAGGTTCTTGAGGTGAATTTTTGGCTGACATGTCAAGTAGTTGATGATTTAGCAAATGCTGACTACGATTTTTGATGACGTAGAATTAAAATGTCATTTTCATTTAAAAAGAAAAAATGGAAAATAACATGTCATATTTTTTAAAAAAAATAAAAATAAATTGAAAATAGAAATAGAAAATTAATACACTTAAAAAAATTAATATATTAGATTTAAAAATATATTAGATTTCAAAAAATAAATAAATTATCAAAATAGAAGAAAGAAATCACGCAAAGAAGAAAAACGCAAAGAAGAAATGGGCAAAAATTAGAGTTCCTGAATCAAACCTGCGATTGAAGGACAAATCATGCAAAAAAGAAAGAAGATGTCGAGTAGCAAAGGTGGTTCGTCTTCTTGAGTTTTTGTTGCAAAAAAGCTTCCTTTGTATGGGTGTCAAATACTCATGGTGATGTACAAAGCCAACAAACGAAATTACAAAAATGAAATTGAGGAAGAAGAACTCTGGCGATTTGAAGAGGATTAACAAAAACTCTTTGTTATCTTAACGTTCAATTTCAATTAACCACTCTCCGGTTTGAAGAAGATGAATAGAAATGTGTTTTTCTTCTTTGCGTGATTTCTTTCTTCTATTTCGATTTTTTTAAAAATCTAATATATTAACTTTTTTTTTTGTAAGTGTATTAATTTTCTATTTCTATTTTTCAATTTATTTTGTTTTTTTTATTAAAAAAAAACGGACATGTTATTTTTCATTTTTTTTTTATTTTTAAATGAAAATGACATGTTAATTTCACGTCATCAAAAATCCTAGTCACAATCTACCAAATCATCAACTACTTGACATGTTAGTCAAAAATTCACCTCAAGGACGTTTTTAAAAGTTTTGATATTTTGCAGGGACTAAAATCAAACTTTTTTTTTAGCAAAGACTAAAATCAAAACAAGCCGTAATTGCAGAGACCGTTTTCATATTTAAGCATTTTTGCTGCTCAAAAAAAGTCAAGAGTATTGTTGGTATTATGAAAAGTCCACAAAAAAAAAATTTGTCGTAGAGTGTCCGGGGTTCGAACCCCAGCTCCTACATATAAAATGTTGATGTCTCTACCAACTGAGTTATGGTCAAGGGGACACAACAAAAAAATTTATATCCTCTTTATATATAGAAAAAGATAAATTATAACTTGCTCTATGTCCAAATCCAACTTTCTCAAAGAAAAAAAAAATTATCTAAACCTGAATTATAACAACCAAGAACACACTCCTATCGGTTGTACTCTTAATTTTGACATTTTTTGTTGTATTGTTTTAACATAATATGGACTTATATAAGTTTAACATGATATATATACATAATATAGACACTTTTGAACATAAAAAAGTCAAAATATTGGCATTAACATGTCAAAATTTTGTTCATTATGGACTAAAAACAAAAGAAAATGTTTTGTAGGGATGAAAACAAATGATTTTATTTTACATGGACAAAAATTAAAATTCACTATAAAAGTAAGGACTGAAAACATATTTTACCCAAAAATAAAAGTTAATACTTTTCTCGTTTTTACAGCTAAAAAAATGACATTATTAACGTCAATTCAGTACGAATTACATATTTACTATATGTTATTTTAATCAAACTGATATCAACTGAGTCATTATTTCAATTATAAAAATGAAAATAACTATTAAATTATACTTTCATACATCAACATATATTATCGATAATATTAAAATTTGCCACGTGTATTGAAAAAGAAATGTGAAAAGTTTGACAACAAAAAAAGAATAAAAACATTGTAAAATACAACATCGAACTGTGTGATAAATCGCTGATCTCAATCCAAAATATTGTAAGTACGTTGCTAAAATATTGTAAGTACATTTGTAATGAAATGACAACTAAATAAATTTTTGGGTAAAATATGTTTTAAGTTCTTACGTTTATAGCGAATTTTAGTTTTCATCCCTATACTTTAAATCATTATTTCTCGTCCCCGATTAATTTTCTGTTTTAGTTGTCGTCTCTAGTATTAGATCAATTGTTTATTTAAAATAAAAATATATATGATTTAAATATTATTTTTACTCTTTTTTTTTTTAAGATAAGTAATTGTTATGTCCAAATGTGTATCTTTCATAACAAGTCTTTATCTTAAAAAAAAATAACAGCAAAAATAATTTTTATTTTTATTTTAAATAGAAAATGTTTTTTATTCTTGCCCAAACAAAATTTAAAAGAAATTGAAAAAAAAAACATATTTGACATGACAGTTCATGTAGAATGCCACGTGTGAAAATAAAAGAGAAATAATGATTTTGTCAAAAAAAAAAGAAAGAGAAATAATAATATACTTTTTATTCTTGCCCAAACAAATTTTAAAAGAAATTGGAAAAAAAAAACATATTTGACATGGTAGTTCATGTAAAATGCCACGTGTAAAAGTAAAAGAGAAATAATGATTTTGTAAAAAAAAAAAAAAAAAAAAAAAAAAGAGAGAGAGAGAGAGAGAGAGAGAGAAATAATAATATATTTTTTACCATAAGAGTTTGTTTAGTGTGCAATACACTTGAAAATATTGGACGGGAACATTCAGGGTTTCGGAAACCAATTAGTACCTAATTGAGAAAATCCTTAATGCTCTGTTTGGTTGAACGGAAAGAAATAGGAAGGAAAGAAAATTACGGATTTAAATGGATGAACTTGGACAAAAGTTAGTCCACATTCATTCATTGGAATCCGTAATTTTCTTTTCTTCTTCTTTTTTTCCGCTCAACCAAACGGCCTAAATATATTAAGGAATAATAGTGGGTTAAAAATCTAAATAGTTTGCCTCCAGGAAAATGTAGTAAATGCCAATAATATGATTGTAATTAATTAAAATTAGAAGATTAAGGGTGAGATGATAATTGGAGTGACAAATTTAAGAACCATTTATTTGCAATAAGAGAGAGAAAAAAAAAAGGAAACCAACTCGCCATTTATCTCTTTTGTTCCGGCAAACAAAACTATGAATGTAAATGGATATTCATTGGGGCGAAAAGTATGATATATGTGTCCATTATGTTGGATAAATATAATATCCATATCCGCTCCATATTTGTGTGTGTATTAACTAAGTGGGTAATCCATGCATTTTAGAAATTTGTGGATATTAAAAAATATCCATGGATGATAATTATAAAAAAAAAAATTACTTTTTCCTATTTACCAAAAAATTCTACTTCTTTTAAAGAAGTAACAAAAAATATTAACACATAATAATATTCATACATTTTACTTTCAATTTAAAAACAAAAGTCACCATGTTCATTTTCCTTCTTTTTACCAAAACTTAATATAATATCCATATATTTCTCCTTAAAAAGGTAATATACATACATTTCTAACTTAATTAAAGTTCATAACAAAGTTCTACCGAATATAAAAGTCTCTTTTATATTTAATAACTAAAAATATTTAAGTAATTTTCTTATGGAGAATGTTAACATGTGCCCTTAAGGCACATGTTAAGGAAGCAAAAATGAAAATTATTAAATGCTAACTTGTGTATTTTAACTTTTGAAGCATTAAATTTCTTGTATCATTAAATGTTGATTTTCTATATTGGGATATCTTAACATGTGCCCTTATGGCACATGTTAACAAGACCCTTTTCTTATTTATGAATGTATACGGATATCCGTGAGCACGGAAAATGTGGTTGAAGGTGTGGTACTCATAGCATTGTTAAACCACACTCATAATATTATTTAGTATATATTTGCTAATGATCAGAGCCAAAAACTTAGTCCCAACGACATTCCGGTTATTAATGAATATCATGATGTCTTTCCAGATGATATCACTATCTTGCCTCCAGAACGAGAAATTGAATTCTCAATTGATTTAGTCCTGGAGTTGAATCGGTATCTGTGGCACTTTATAGGATGTCACTAGTTGAGCTAAAAGAATTGAAATCTCAATTAGAAGAGTTGCTACATAAATATTTCATCAGGCCTATTGTGTCCATGTGGGGTGCACCAATATTATTAGTGAAGAAGAAGGATTGTGGAATGTGATTATGCATTGACTACCGTCAGCTTAATAAAGTTACTATTAAGAACAAAAATCCCTACCTCGTATATATGATCTATTATACCAACTAAAAGGAACAACAATCTTTTCCAAAATTGATCTTAGATCCGGTTATCACCAGATTCACATTAAGTCCTTTGATATGTCGCAAATTGCTTTCAGAATCCAATACAGGCATTATGAATTTCTTGTTATGTCATTTGGCGTGACTAATGCTCCAGAAGATATATTGAAATGGGAAAGACCTATAAATGTTTCAGACATCCGAAGTTTTTAAGGTTTAGCGGGTTATTACTGGAGATTCATCTCAATGTTTTCCCAAATCGCTCTAGCTCTGACTCGACTGACAAGAAAGGAAATTCATTTTGAATACAACGATGAATGTGAACAAAGTTTCAGGACATTGAAGAAGAAATTAACTAAAGCACATGTGTTGACTATTTTGAACCCAACCCGAAGATATATGGTGTATTGTGATGCTTCATCCAAGGGACTTTGATGTGTATTTATGCAAGATGGCGTGGTTGTGGCTTACGCATCCAGACAACTCAAGCACCATGAGGAGAAGTATCCCACTCATGCTACTGAGTTGGCGGCTATTATTTTTGCTCTAAAAATATGATTACGCCGCTTATATGGTGGGCAATGCGACTTGTTTAATGATCACAAAAGTTTGAAATACTTGTTTGCAATTGGTCACAGAGATCTAAACATAAGGTAGAGAAGATGGATAAAATATCTAGAAGATTTTGACTTTTATTTGAAGTATCATCTGGGCAAGACAAATGTTGTGGCAAATGCTTTGAGCAGAAAGGTGTTGCATGCGTCAGAATTATTGATGCACCAGTGTAACCTCTATAAGTTCAGAGACCTTGACCTTAACGTCACTTATTGGAAAGGTAGAGTTGTAGTGAACATAATAGAATTGTCTTGTGACTTACAATCAAGGATAACACAAGTCCAAGAGTCTGACTCGAAAGTGCGAAAGATGGTTGGCAGACTGGAAATATCCATAGCTATTGATGGAGTAATTCTTTATGATGGCAGGATATGTATACTAGATGATTTTGAAGTGAAGAGGTTGATTTTAGAAGAAGCACACAACAGTGGCTTCTCTATCCACCGTGGTTCCACCAAAATGTACCATGATAAGAAAAATATTATTGGCTAAACATGAAGAAAGAAATTCCTGAATTTGTGTCGAGATGTATTATGTGTATACAAGTAAAGATAGAGCATCAAAGGCCGACAAGATTGATCTAGCCATTATAAATCCTGTAGTGGAAATGAGAGCATATCACCATGGATTTGTAGGAGGATTACCTCGCACCCAAGGTGAATATGATTCAATTTGGGTTATTATGGACTGTTTGACCAAATCTGCCTATTCCATACCAGTAAAGACTACCTACAAAACCCCTCAGCATGCAAAGTTGTTCATCTTAGAGATAATGAAGTTGCATGGAGTACCGGTAAACATTGTGTCTGATAGAGATACAAGGTTCCCTTTGAACTTTTGGAAGGCATTTAAGAAAGTCTTGGGAATAGAATGTGAGCAAAAATTAGAAGCCAAAATCTTGGAGGTAGAATGAACAATTGAAGGAAGTCGCGAACTGGTCCAACGATATACCACGGTTTTGCTACTTAGGTAGCGGATGATAAAAAAATTCAAAACTTTCTCAAGGGTTTATGAGGGTGTAATTTTTTTTTTTATAAGCAAATAATATTATAAGGGTGTGAAATCTTAAAAGATTGTTGACTTTGAATTTTTTTCTCATCCGCTACTTATCTAGCAGATTAAGTTCGCCGCCTAAATAGCGATTCAGAGTATTTTGGTAAATCAGCAAGGTGCACAAGATAATGTAGGCGGTCAAAAGAAACTTCCATATCCTATTACCCGATCTCCCCTATTACCCGATTTCCTTACATTAAATAAAGAATAGGTCCTAAAACTATTCCAGTTACTATTGATACCCCCCCCCCCCCCCCCCCCCCCCCCCCCCCCGAAACAAGGATTCCCAAAACGATAGGATTTGGTTCCCTCCTAGTTAATATATATATCTGAATCAACCACTCATAATCCTACTTTTTTTTTTGTTACCATGATATTGATACAAAATTTCCATAGTCATTAGCGATCACTAATCTCCATCGGGGATTCTGTGGGTCACACAAGGTGAGTTCTCCCTTTCCAACCGAATTTTTTCCATACACATGAGCCAAAAATCGAACCCCTGACCACATGCTTAAGGGGACCAAGACCCTTACCACTTGGACTAATTCATTGTTGGTGCTCTTAATCCTACTTTAACGAAACCTCGCCTAACCTTTGTGATTTAACCTTTATATTGAGTAAGTTGATTGCATTTAAAGTGGAGTAATTCATTAATGATCAATGATTTTATTCAAGTGATTATATTCAAGTGATCATTAAACTCTTAAAATAAATTATTATATTTCAGGGAGGGTTTACAAGTAACAACACAATAGATCATAGGTTCGATTCACAGCTCATTGTAATAAATAAAAAATCAAGACCAAAGCGATATACCTAAAAATTTCATAGGGACTAAAACATATATCACTTTTTTTTATAGGATAATCAAAAACAAAATTTAATAATTTTATAGGGACTAAAAATAAATTAAACAAATTGTCAAAAAAAAATAATAAATTATTCAAAAAAATTTAAATACATTCAAATTATATCAAAAATATCAAATTATAAGATATTTTGAGTTTCCGTAAGAAAAACATACATAATTAAATCAAGTATGTAATTATTAATTAATTAATAAAAACTTATTCTCCAAGATTTGTTTTCTTTTTTTTTTGAAGGAAAGATTTGTTTTCTTTTTAAAACCCTAATAATTACATCTTTTTAAACCACCAAATTAGTTAAAACGTTTCCTTCCAAGACCCAACATCTTTCAAAAAAAACCCTCAAAAACAACATCTTTCTCCTAAATCCAACGGCTAAAAATCATCCAAAGATCCAAATCTTTCCTTAAAAAACTTGTTCGACAATTATCGCCGTCACGCCTTAAGTGCCGTTTGAGGTTCAAACTTTGATTCCCCTAACGTCTCCGTTAATTGACGGAACATTAAAACAACGCCACACACTTGTAACGGTAAGTAACGGCGACGTCGGTGCTAATCCGTGTATACGTTATACGCAATTCACAAATATATAAAAACTAAATATCGTTTTTTTATTTATTTTTATTAAATTAAATATTCAATTTTTCATTGATTCAACGTTCGAGGTTTTTTCGAAACCTTAGCTTCGCGAGAGAGAAAGAACAATTCTTGCTCTCTTTGTTCTGTTCTATGAGCTTCAGTTCAATTCCCGCCACTTCTGTTAAAGCATAGGTACTTCACTGTTCGGAGAATTTCATGATTTATGTTTTTTTTTGTTGTTTTGTTTATGTAATTTTACTCTTTGAAATTAAGGGTTTTTCTTTTTGATTTGATTGAGTTTTTGTGTTTATTGTTATTTAGAATATAGGGTTTCGATTTGGTATTGGAAAAAACCGTTTTTTTTTGTTTGTTTGTTTTGGTTTTTGTTTTGGTCTTGGATGAAGGTTTTGATCTGATGATAGATTCTGAGATCTGGGTTTTGTTTAAATTTGTATTGAAGGGTGAAAGTTTTGAAATTTTGTAATTTGAGCTTAGTTTTTAGGGTTTTTGATGGTTGGTAATTGATGGGGTTCTAGAGGATTTGTTAATTAGGATTTTGGGTTTTGGTGAAGGTTTGTGAAGGATATGGAGGTGTATTCAGAGGAGATGTGTTGTTTGGAGAATAAGCAATCGACAGTTGCTTCTTGCTCGTCTTCTGAAGACAGTGGCTGTGGCAGTGCAATTCAAAAGTCGCCTGGGATATGTAGCCCCACGGCTACTTCGACATCGCCCTCACATCGGTAACATTCAAGTTCTTTACTTTTTAGATTGATATGCTAATCATGGATAATTCAAACTTTTATTGGCTTAATTTCACACATTCTGCAATAGTAGCTGATTCCCTTTTATACCTGTTGAGAATTTATGCATTTTGAGAAATCGTTGCTGTGCCGATCAAGTGTTGATTTACACCCTATGATGATATGTTTGTACAGGAGGACGACAGGTCCTATAAGGCGAGCTAAGGGTGGTTGGACAGCAGAGGAGGTTAGTCTTTTCTTATCGAAGAATCTGTTTTGTTTTCCCTTCCCCTCATTTTTTGGTTTAGATATATGTTCTTCCTTGTTGGAAAATCTGATTGAATTGGGAATTCAGCTCATTTGATTTAATGTCTATGAAAGGCGTTACATTTGTCATTGGCAATTACCATTTGCTACTGTCTGTATATAAGTTAATAACTTAATATTAATTGTTCTTCAATGTATTGTAGGATGAGACATTGAGGAATGCTGTTGCAGCTTTTAAGGGAAAGCATTGGAAGAAAATAGGTAAGTATTTATATTTAGTATTTACCTGAGTTAATGCATTTGACATCACTTATTATTGCTATGTTGTTTTTTCCATGGATACATCTAGTTCAATAATTATGTGATAATGAACTTCGTATGTGATAAAACTTGAATCAGATTTAATGTTGAAAAGTAGTTTTAAATCCTGCAAGAAAAAAGTAGTACTTTTTAAATGTGTGGCTACGATAGAACCTTCTGAAGATGAGGTTGACTTGTGAGTAATAATGCAGAAAATACATTTTTATACAGAGGTATAGGGATAGCATAAACACTGCAGTTTTTTCTACTACTTCACCCAAAATAATTGGGCTACATCTATAGTCATCACCGCCTGTGAGATTTTCCATTAGTGTATCAAGGAGTTTCAAGTAACATTACTTTAACCACCTCTTGGCTACACCTAACAAACCAAACTGTTTGCACAAACTAAATTCTTTATTCAGCCTCGGTGGGCTTCTTCCACTTGCGATTTTTTCATTCAAAGCTAACTCATGCATATTATACTTTAACCATACTTATCTTCTCAATGTGAAAAAGAGGATGATGATCCTGATTCATCTTATGTTGAGTATCATGAAAATGAGGATGCTCGTAGATCATATACTTTGTGGTTTCTTGGACTGCTTTTAATGTTTTGTGGTTTCTTGAAGATTTTCAGTACTGATTTTGTTTGATTTTAATTTCACTGAAATGCACAAGTATACAACAGGGGTCGACACACTTAAGTTTTGCCTTAACAATTTACAATTGAAGTGTATATTTGAATTGTTAAGGCACACAATAAGCTTTGTTTTAACTAACTAAAATACATCAAGAGCACACAATAAGCTTTGTTTTGCAAAGTTCCTTATCATCATGTATTGTAAACATATCCCGGGAAAAAGATTGCATAACACCACGAGGTCTTCATTTTGGATTTGAGTCAAGATAATAGTAGATATAAATGATCAAGACAGGGTTTCCAGGATCAAATGATGGAAATTGATTATGAAAAAAGAAGCATTTAATAATGGTTGTGGGCTAAAAAAGGACAAAAATAAGTGGAACGGGCTAACTAGAACTAGAAGGATAAGGAAGGTAGCAAGAGACACTCGGCGAATCAATTTTTATACCAAAGGGTAAAATTTCATGGTGGTGTTGGACAAGCATGTAACAATAACATAAGGTTAATTTTGGAAGGGTGTGTTAATGAACACGATCCTTAAACACTAAAATTAAGGACCAAAATTCTAGCTTCTATTGCAGAATTAAAAAATCTAAGGTGTGTGAAGCATTAGAAAGGATGCATAATGGTAAACAAATTGAATTGGATAATAAAGTTATGGAAGAGTCTCGGAGAGAAAAAGTGGATCACTAATTTGTTAATGAGATTATAAGTCTGAGATAAATCTCGACAAGTGGAGAGTATACTTTTCACGGATAATGTAATCATATTTGGAAAGTTGAAAGAAGAAATAAATGGTAAACTAGAAATGTGCATACAAGATCTGAAAGCACACAACTTACATTATAAATAATAAATGTAAACTTACTTTATAAATGTAAATAAGACATAAAACATAATATATGAACTACAGTTTAGCAAGAGACATACTAATTCTTTCTTAGCAGTTGAAGAAAATATAACACACAACAAATCACACAATTTTAATATCGTTAGTCTGTCATATAAAATGATGGAAAGAGATGTATGTCACATATTTCACATATTTCAATTGTTATTTGTGATAGAAAAGTACCTTGACACATGCTTTCAATTTGTAGAATAGATCCATTCGTCATCTGTTTTAAAATAGAAAATTCAGCAGACATTTTAGTCTTCAAGGAAATGAAAATAGATCCATGCTGTTATTTAAAAATTATTTGATTATTATTTATTAGTTTTCTTTGTACTATGGTAGAGCCAGAGGTTATATTGCAGTTAAAACACAATATTATAATTCAAAAGATATAAGCTTGAACAATACTTTTTGTTAGTTTAAATTGTTCATGATACAGAAAACGTAGAAGGAAAACCACTAAAACTAGAACTTCAAACTTTTTTCACATTGTTCATTATAATATTTCTTTTAATTTGTTCTGCGATGAAGAATCATAATGTGTTTGAACATAGTAATTTGTTCATGTGCCTCTACCAAATGCTTAATGAAAGCATATGCTCATTTTATGACACTGGTTTTAAATGTGGAATGCAGCTGAGTTTTTTAAAGATAGATCCGAAGTTCAATGTCTGCACAGATGGCAAAAAGTTCTTAATCCAGAGCTTGTTAAAGGACCGTGGACACAGGAGGTTGAAACCTAGTCCTTTTCTTCTTCTCAAATTGTTTTACAGTTCTGTTCAAACTCTAACTTCTCTTTCTTGGCTTTACAGGAGGATGACAAAATTGTTGAACTGGTGTCAAAATATGGGCCTACAAAATGGTCCTTGATTGCCAAGTCTTTGCCTGGTCGAATAGGGAAGCAGTGTCGAGAGAGGTAGGTTAACCGAAGTTTGTGTCATTGTATTTATTTTTGCATCTTTTTAAATAATTTTTATTGATAAATGTTATTTTCCGTATCATTGAAATATAAATTTTAGATCGATTACTTGGACATTACCATCAACTTTTAAATTGATGACTTCATTAGTATAACTTGCTTTCAGTATTTACAACTCAAATCATACTGGTGTTTCCTTTTCTACTGTTCTCAGGTGGCACAATCATCTTAATCCTGACATAAAGAAGGATGCCTGGACTTTGGAAGAGGAACTAGCCTTGATGAATGCTCATCGTATACATGGGAACAAATGGGCTGAAATAGCTAAGGTCCTTCCTGGAAGGTATGCTTTCTTTTTATTCGTTAGTTGTGCTAAAATCATGGAATGAGATCTCTACGTTATAATTGTGATGTGAAATAAAGATAAAAAAAGTTAGTGTCCAGAAAAGTACTGCGTTATAATTGTGATGGAATGAGATCTATACGTTATGCTTGAACCAGAAAAGATAGGACAACATGTTGAGTGTACAACATCTGAGAACAAGTTGTAAGATATATTTTGTGATGTGAAATGGCATGCCATTTTATGTATATTTATGACAAGTGCTAAGATTTATCTTTGCAAATTTTCTTCTGCAGGACTGATAATGCAATAAAGAACCACTGGAATAGTTCTTTGAAGAAGAAGTTGGATTTTTACTTAGCTACAGGAAAACTTCCCCCAGTTCCAAAAAGCAATCCACTAGTTGCTGCCAAAGATACAATTAAACGTTCTGCTACTAAACCAATACTTGTTTCATCTAATAAAGAATTAAATGTCGCTGTCGACACATCGTCTGAAACCACAGCCATTAGTAAGCCAGATGACAGCGGCAAGAACCAGTTTGAGTCCTCAGGGACAGCTAGAGACGTAGGCGATTCTTCAAGTGTACCGACAAATGAATCTGCTGATTTTGACTGTGTAGAATGCGAGCCGGGACCATCCAATGTTGATCTTGGCTGTGGAAATTCAGAACATATATCAAGAGTCAATTTTGGAACAACTTATGGGCCAAAATCTGAGAATTCTGCACTCAATGGAAACCCAATAACTGAGCATTGTTTAAACAATGGTAAAATGAGCAATAGCGATAGCAGGTTAATCGGGACATCAGCACAAGAAAATCATACTTTTGGTTCTTTGTATTATGAGCCACCACTTTTACCTGGTTCAGTTCCTTTAGATTCTCTTCACTTAAGTATTCTCTCCATGCAGAATGATTACTGTTCTAAGATGTCACCCTTGGGTTACATCACTCCACCTCGCGCGAGGGATAGTGAATTATGTACGGAGACCCCTGAATCAATATTGAGAAAGGCTGCTAATACTTATCCAAATACTCCTTCCATATATAGGCGGAGAAGAACTGGAGACCAACCACTTACTTCTCCTAGTAAAGTTTTAAAAGTCCACAATGATTCACATGCTTCTAATGAACCGGATAGAACCAAGAATAATTCTGATTCTGAAGCTCGGACGTTGTCTGACAGTCCTGCAAGCCTTGACAATAAGAGTGTTAATCTCAATAATAAGGCATTCAATGCATCTCCACCATACCGATTAAGAACCAAACGAACAGCAGTTGTCAAGTCTGTGGAGAAACAACTTGAATTTGCGTTTGACAAAGAGAAGAATGATGACAGTATGAACGCAATGGAAAAATCTGCAAAGAGGAGCAATGCTATGACTGAGGATTGTCTTCATGAAAGAAAATTGGTAGTGACGTAGTGCACAAATTGTAAGTTTTTGTTAATATTGCTTTTTAAATTTATCATATTGTTTTCTGCTTAAGCTATATGGTATCATATTGTTATTATTTGATATGATTATAACATTCTGTTTACTTAAAATATTTTATTTGTATATATGAAATTATCAATGATGGTTGTGGTAATAGACAACACAATATCTTTTGTATTGCATAACTTCTTTTGGCCGAGAGTCATAGTCCTATTACAACCTATTACAGTGGTATCATTCAACCTTGTTTTTTTTTCAACATTTGGAATGTGTGTTTGTGAAACTTGCAATTATTTGCTTGAGCACTAGTCTATTTTCTTTTATTTGCCCATATAGCTTTAAAATTCGATGCAATAAGAAACTAAAACGAAGCTAGAATTTAAACATGAATCTTTTGCTAATATTGTTGATCAACCCCATGAAAATTTGACAGGAATTATGGTCAAGTTAGATTAGATAATGTGGGTTGCAATGAATTGTAAGTACTTACATAATTGAGTGCTACTGCTTCTGGGGGTTTCCCGCATGCAATCCAACTAATTTGAGTTGGCTTATAAAACCTTAGTGCTTAACTCGTCAATGTTGCTGGCCATAATTGTCGTGACAGCTCCGATAGGCCATAGCTGTGATGAAAAATATCCAGAAATCTCTATCCATCATGACCTACGCTGACAAAGCACGTCCATTAGACTTGGAGAGTGTTCTCTGACCCATTACTGAAAGTCCTATGTCCATCTGACTCCACATGCTCCCTTGTGCTGCGAAAAGTGTATTGCTTCTGCAGCTCATGAAAGTTGCGCACTTGCGCTGGAAATTTTTTCAAACTGCCTAGTCATTCTTTATTATCTCCATTCCAATAGGCATGTTCCCTTAAAGAAAAACAGAATCCAAAAGTTTAAAAAATTAGGGCTTGTTTGATCGTGCTGTTGTGTTTATTTTAGTTTTGAAAAATTATTCTATAAAACAATTTGGAAAAGAAAAAAAAACCAAAAAAGGTGTGATTATATTAATTTGAAAACAGAGATGATAATACAAGAAAATCTGCGTGATAACTTTGTCGTGGGAACATATTTGAAACTTTAAAGTGGAGAGTGATGGTTGGTGATGATGTTGGCGGCCAATATTGCGGCAACAACAGTGAAGAGTGTCTTATTGCTGCGGCAGAGAGTGTTGAGTGACAATAGCAGTCGTGGAGGGTTTTTGGGTGGCCATCGACAACATTGGGACCAATCGATTTGAGGGTGTTAAGAAACCACAACAATGGCGGAAACAACTACAGTGGAGGGTACTGAGTTTGGTGTGGCAACAGAGTGCTGTGTAGCGGCAATTATGGAGGAGGGTGCTAGTGGAAATGGTGCTGTTTTGAGATGCAATAGCGATAGGTGGTGGTGTCGAGCAACGACCATCGTGGCGGAAACAACTACTGTGACGGGTGTTAGGTGGCAATGGTGGAGTATCGAGTTGTGACAGTGGTAGTGGAGGGTGTTGGGTTGTTGCAGTTATGACGACAATGGTGGTGGAACATGTGGCAGTGGTGGACAGTGTTGGGGACAGTGTTGGTGAAAGGGCTAAGCAATGACAACGATAGTGGAGGTTGTCGGCTGCAGTGATGGTGGAGGGTGTTATGTTATGGGGATAAGAAGGTGCTAGATGGTGATGACAAATTGGCAACAGTGGAAGGTGTTTAATAACAACAGACAGTGCAAGGCGGTGATGGTGACAAAAGGTATCAAGCGGAGGTGGTAGTGGTAGCGATGGTGAAGTGGTAACGATAGTAGTAGTAGTTAAAAACAATGATGTAGCGTCAGGTAACAGTAGATAAGAATATTAAAAAGAAAAAAAGTGAAAACCAAAACAATATAGTAGTAGTAGTTTTAAAAAACTGTAAACAGAAAACTAGTTTATCGATCCCATGGATACCGAGTTACTGACTCAAAATCCCATTAAGGGGATGATTTATTTTGCATTTCTCTGTACTCTTCATTAAGTCTAAGAAACTAAATGGCAAAAGTTCTTGACAAGTAAGCTACCCCGATTAACCCAACGAAAAAGATATGACATTACTGTTGAGGATAGAGAACAATGTAATAAAACATACTACCGAATAATCTCATGAATATGAAAGATCATTCAGAATTGTCTTTTATTTATAAAAGCTTGTGTTGAATTAAAAAATTCAATTTGGCCATTCTATTCACAGTGGATAATGCAAAAGAATGTTTTTCAGCTCCATTTAATTCCTTAATGGCATCTTGTAATATGACTTACCGATCTACATGTTCCCATTAGTTCCTTAATAGTTCCTTCTCCGGAGTTCTCCCCTCGTTTGAATATGGGGATTCTGACATGAGAACCTCATTCTTCTCAATAGCCCGCCCATGAAAACCTAGTTTGAATAGAACACATGCTATTCTCACCCTAGACCAGTCATTCAGTCAACTAAATCTTTTCGTTGAAGTAGTTCCATCGATGAGAGCGAAATGCCAGTACTGCAAAACTGTTAAAAATACTTGCATTCTTATGCTGTTTGCTATAATGTATCAAGCGAAGGCTGCAACGATGGATAATGCTTAGGAGGTGGTAGTGGTAGCGATGGTGAAGTTACTGTTCTACACATTCATCAATAGCTAGTTACTTTAAAATTATTGGGTGTTACTGTTCTTGCTGATAGTTACTTCATTAATGGAATCTCATCAAAAGTTTTAAATAACAAAGTTCCATTATCTCTTTTAGATGATAGGTTTAGTTAGGAGATATATATTTTGAGTTGTATTATTGATTGCTGACACGGTTTTCTCTCAAGTTTACGTTTATTTAATTCAGCATGAGATAATGTATTAGTCATTGCAGTTTTTGTTTCCTGATAAATTTATGGCTTAAGCTGTTACGATTTACGAATCCTAATAACTATGTTCTGATTTGATGCAGGGATTAAGGCTGGTCATGCTCTTGAAGCTGGCTGATTGTTTCTCTAAATTGATAAGACACAGTTTTACCACTTTTTACCAAGTTAATTCATCAGATTGCAGAGTCAAAATGACTTGGCACTTATCTACTTGAGCTTTGGCGCTTTTGTTTCCATCACACATCAACATAATTCAGCAAAATTAGATGTCTACTATGTGTAGAATAAGGATTGATAAATTCCATTTACATGTTTATAGATATATTTATTATTTTTGTACAGTTACATCTTAGAAAGGTAAATCTTCTTAAGTTTGATCATTGTTTTAAGATTTATTCAAACCCTTAACAAATAATTCACTGCAATGAGTGTAAGTTTAGTGCAAACTTTACACAGAAATATACCGTGTCACAATCAAACTAAGTTATTACTATTTCAAACTAGAATTAGAACATGTTATGTTTATCATGAGATTGTCCTCATTTTGAGAGTTGAGACTATTCTCAATTTTGTGAGGCTATCCAATAAGATTATTGTAGCAAGAGCCATATTGATGATGAATGTGTAGAAATACAATTCATGATATTATTGCACAATTGAGAGGAAGAAAATGAGAACTCAAGACAAATGATAGAAAGTTAGAATAATGAGTGCAATGGCTAATGAATACTTCTATGAATTTTCATTGATTTATTTATTGTTTATTGATTTATTCATGATTTATATTGCATTTTCCAGAAGAAAACCAAGCTAGTTTCTCGGATTTTAATTTTGAAAATTAATTGATCTCAGGACAGAACATCTCACTAATATTATTTTTATAAATATTAGATGAAATAATACGGTAAAATATTGGGAGGATATCTAGCCTGTGAGGCAAGTGGCGAGAGGTCTGTTACGGATAAATATACTTGTAGTCGGTTAGAAGAACTCGGATTAGGGATAGATATACTTGTAGTCGGTTAGAAGAACTCGAGTCTAAGATGGTAACAAGAGAGAATTAATTGCAATACGTACAACCTACTGGTAACTATTTCTCCTTGAATTCTTAATCGTGTTATCCCAGTAGTAATTGAGCATGAAGAGAAGTAAAATTATCTTCTTTCTTCTTTTTTTTTGGTAGAATTATCTTCTTTCTTTTATTATTAAACTATATGATAATACCAAAAAAAAAAAAACTATATGATATGATGTAATTATGGATCTCATTCGTAATTAAGTGGTTTGCAGTAATAGTTGCTCGAAATGGATAGTTTTTTTTTTTTTAACATGAAAATGAAATTATTTTAGTTTATTTGGATTTGTATTATAAAATATTGTCTAATAAAATAAGAAAATTGAATTATGTTAGTTTATTTTATTTTGAGTATGTTTTATAAATTTATTTAATTTGAAGTTGTTTTAAAAATAGAGTATGAAATACTTTTCATAAAAAATTGATAATTTTGAAAAAATGATATCAAGGATTAGAACCAAAAAAATGATACAATGGAATCCACATGATGAATGATGAATGTATTGTTTGAAATAAGAAACGTTTAAATCGGTCTCCCGTAATAAAATTACACCCCTGATTAGAATTTCATCCCTTGAGATGAAAAAGTGGGGAATCTCGAGTTTGAATTCCGGCTCTTGCATATTGTAATGTCCAGGGTCGGTCCCGACTATTTTGAGGCCCATCTAGAATTTTAAAAATTAACCCTTTAGTAAAAAATGTAAAAAAATTAAAAAGAATAATCTTATTTAAATTATAAATAACATTAATAAAATAAAAAATAGTCATTCATGTAACTAACATAAAATTCATCTAAAAAAAAAACTAACAAAAAATATTCTTTCATAAAAAAACACAAAATATTTTTTTTTGTCAAGTAGTTTAGTAGATAGAAATTCAACCTTTGAGGTGAATAAATCAGAAAATCTGATTTCGTACCCCAAACCCTACATATATAATATGATGTACTTACCAACTGGACTATGTTCACATATCAAAATACTTATATTCTAATCAGACAAAATAATCTTAATAATATAAAAAATAATCATCATTTTAATATATTTTTTTAGAGACTTACTACTATATATATATATATATATATATATATATATATATATATATATATATATATATATATATATAAGAGGCCCCTAAAAAATGGAGGCCCAGCCCGGTAGCACATCTTGCACAACCTAATGGTCTGGTAATGTCTCTATCAACTAAGTTATGGTCACGGGGACTTAGATGGACCTCTCTATTTCTTACTCCTTCCGTTCCTTTTTACTTGTCGTTTTGATAATTTAAGGTTATATTTTGTCTATTATACCTCGTGTAAATTTCAAATATTTAGGAGCAGTTGTTGAAACCGTAGAAGATTTAATATATATTTGGAAAATTAAAGTTTTTTTTTAAAAAAAAAAGTTTGATGCATAAAGTAACATATTAATTTATTTTTTTTTACATAATATATTAAATTTATTGGAAAGAAAAAGTGTGTGAAAAAAAATAAAAATTATTGGTGAATTAAAATAAGGGTATAATAGGAAGATAAATTGCAAAAATTCACTTTCTTCTAATGTGTTCAAAGCAAAGTTTTATAATCTTGAAGAAATTGACATAACATCCTTCTAAGTGGTTTTTTTAGCAATCTTTTACCTTCTTGGATGTAGCTCATTCATGAGTCGGACATCTTTTACCTTCAAATAATTGATAATGACAATAAATCTGTTAATGATTTGTTCAACAGTTTCTACCATCTTAAACATTTCATTCTGAATAAAGAGTGAGTTGATCTTTGCCTCTTTTTTACTTGGTTAGTTCCTCCATAGTTAACTTCCAAGGCATTCCAGATTTTTTCTGCAGTCTCAAGACTATTTACTATTTATTTTATCAGCCTCACTTTCTTGCTAAGAGCATATACTATGCATATTTGGAGTTCAATAATTTAGGACTTGATAACTTAAGACTTGATAACTTTGTTAAACATTAAACATTGAGTTACTGAGGATTGGTAAGGTTATCATAGGGGAGAAGATTTACTTCATCTTACATGGCTTTAAAGAATGATTGACCTTTTGTAACATCTTGATGATTAGTTTAATTTTTTTATTTTTGAGCCCTTGATTAGTTGAATATCAATGCAAAGTTGGATTGAATCTTTTTGTGGTAGTTCGATCACTCTTTTCCTCTATCTAATTTTTTATATTATTTTTGTTTACTTTATTCCTATTTTATTTTTTGTGAATGTTTTCCTTTGTCCTTGCATCATAAGTTAAGTACAAGAGAATCAAAAGTCTCTTTAATTGTCTATTCTGGCATAAAATACATATTGATTATAACATTTAATATGGTAAGGATGGAAAACCTTCAGAAATCAGAATAGAGTTAATTGTTCATTATTAAAGTTGAACTTTTGAAACCAAAAACGCAAATTTGAAATATTAACAATTGAAGAGCCTTTATATCCTTTGATTTTAAGGTGTTCAACTCACCCATGGACTGATGCAAATCTGACCAGAAAAAAAGACCGAAACAAAATTTGAAGAAGAATATGAACACATGCATTCCTGAACTACACGTTTTCAAACCTCCTTTTTTAAAGTTTACACTCAAAAACCTATTGATAAGCACAAGCTGGTGTAAGAAAATAGTAGCTATTGACATGTTATCATCCAGTTCAATCTTCAGGTAGGTAATATTTGAAAACAAAATACAGATAACAATAGTTCCGCAATTCATGACTAACAACTTCATATTATAGCTTCGTTGGCAATGTAGGTCATATTGTTAATCTAAAAGCATTTTCACAAGCAAAGCTCAAACTGAAAACACATCGCCTCGCGACCTTCATCAACAAATACTAACATAATTTAAATGACATTCCAACAAATGACCATACAAAGTTTCAAACTTCCAATAAAATTACTTTCCCTTTAATTTTCTAAAATATGATAAAATCATTCAAAGTTCATCACTTTGGAGAGTGAAAACAGCCGAAAATTTGCTGTTGGTATAAAAGCATCATTCCTCAAATATTCTACAACCAAACTAACATATCGACATATATATATATATATATATATAATATATATATATATATATATATATATATATATATATATATATATATATATCTCCTTGTATCCAATATGCCCATAAATAGGAAATTATCTTGGTTTTGCTTTTGCAACTGTGGAAGAGAGGATGACCCAACCAAACACCCTGGAGTCAACATAGTCTTCTCAGACATACTAAACCACTGATGACTAGAGATAAGCAACATAGTCTTCTCAGACATACTAAACCACTGATGACGAGAGATAAGCCCATAATTCCGCAAATTATACATATGATAGTCTGATGATATATGTACACAAGTAAACCTTTGTAGCAAAGATCTACTTTATGCTAAAGCATGAAGTAGAAGTAAGCTTGGAATTCTGTTAGCTGGAAATTCTGTACAGCCACGACCAGCAGGTAGATTCTCCTCACAGGAGCTAAGTTCTAAAGCTTTACACAGCAAGTATATCATTCAACTGACATGCCAAAAGAGAGAAGCCATTATTATTACAAGTATAAAGTTATTCATAAACTAATTTAGATTGTTACACATAATAAGCATGACGTTTAAAAAAAATAAATGAAAAGGAAACTATGGAAGCTACAACCAGTATGCTAACACAGTCAATGTGGACAGCTGCATATATCATACAGGTGGTTGTTTAGGTAATTGCATACAAGGCTAAAGGATATGAAGGGGGAATTTAAGTAAAAAGCTCTCTATAAACTGTTACTATAATAACCAATCATGACTCTGATCAAAATAAGGGCCTGTCTGGGTTCTCCTAACATGAACCCTTTTGACGGTTTTAATATATAACAAAAGGGGATATGGTTTCAACCACAACAGCCAATGTCCACTAATTGCGGAGCCACATTGGTGTTAACATTAAAAGTCATCAACAGAAACTGCAAACCAGTCGGACACTAAAAGATCAATGCCATCTTCCTTGCTAGTAGTGTCCAGTAGGAGTTCAAAACAAAAGCAGTGCACCTCCCTCTCCCTCCCTCCCCCTCTCTCTTCCTCCTATCAGTCATACATCCAGTGGTTTCATGGCTGCAACTTTTTGGTTGTCTTAATTGTAGAAATGGAATTTACACCGACTCATTTTCCAAAGTCAAACCATGCCTTAGAGCAACGAATTCCTGCCATCATTCATCAACGTGTGGCCATCATCCGTTGACCCAATTGCTAACCATGGCATTCAGCAATGAATCATAAAGATTAAAGTAATGAAATGGTACTGAATACTCCTTTTTCCATTACAAACTTTAATACGGAGATTCAAATTCTGAAGACAAAACTAAAGGAAATAGTTTATTTTCCAGAAAAGCGGCGGGTGGTTAGCTTGGATTTTTGTTTTGTTTGAGTTAACAGATATTTAAACGGCGTTAAAAAAGAGGGGAGGTGATTGTTTTATTAAAACTAGAGGGGGTGTGAGTGTTATTTAAGGAGACTTCAGGGGAGGTCAATGTAATTTTCCCTTAGATCAAATGTCCAAGACCCAATTCAGGTTTTCAACAGATCTCTCCCAGTACAAAAGGAGATCTATATTTTATGTTTTGCCCATACCAGCCCAAAAAAAGAAGATACTAGTATATCATTTTTCTCAATTATTTGATTCATAGCAACGAAGATTTAATAAGTTTAGAAATGAATAGGGGAAATCCGATCATCCAAGAAGAAGAAAGCATACTACCATAGACATAGTAATCAAGTAATGGCATTTTAATTGATAAGAACAAAAACTCAATTAAAGCATGCAAACCTGAAAGAGCTGTACAATTTCCACAGAAGACATAGCATGGACTAAAGCACCTTTCAATTAACCAGGGGGAGGTTAAAACATCATGACATATTAGCATATTGAGAACCGATTTCCACCCTGCAGAGTTTTATCCAGCCAAAAAATCTGTATTCACAAGATCACCAACATAGCGTTTCAGCAGCCAAGAAAGGAAGAAAATAAAGCAAAGACAGAAGATAGCTTATTCACATGTCAGACCTTAATATTGCAACTAAACAAGTATATTTGAACTAAACCAGGAAGAAGGAACCAATAGTTGTCTGGCCAAGAACCTTGGAACTCCGGTCCATACCATGAGAAGCAACCTAAGACAAGAAAACAACCATAGATTGAATGGCAATTGGTATTAAAATAAAACACAAAGTGTGATGTGAGTATAGAAAATTTCCTCACCATATATGTCAAAGCAGCATAACGCTCCTCATTCAGGAAGAGTGGCTTGCCTCTACTCATTTCAAAATCCTGAAGTATATTACAAAACGAGAGTTATTTTTAAGAAATGAAGACAAGAATCACAACTCACAACATAAATTTGACTTGATAAATTTGAACTTCTAACTTCAGTAACACATTAAAGGCCTAAATCCTAACAAATAGAATTCCAAAAAAAGTAATAACGCATGTGAAGTTAATCACTTCACTAAAAGTGTAGCAATCTGATGGAAAATAAAGAAGAGACAGTCTAAATAACTGATGCCGTTATAAAGATGTGAAAGGGAAACTGACCTCCTCACCAAAAGCATCCAAGTAAGGAGAAGGCCAGGGGGCCTGACGTGCAGATCTCTGTAGTAGGATTGTAGTTCTCTGTGGATACAAACGCAACTCATTACTCCCAAGGTATCCATGTAAATGAGTAACTAGTTACTTAAAGAGTAAAGAGGAAAAAAAAATGGCTGGAAAGGAAATTCAATGGGCTAGATAAAGATATACCAAAAATGAGCAAAGGGAGTACCAGCTCCTAGTAATTTGATATGTAAGTTTAATAAAGAAGGCAATACCTTAGTCAACAGAAACACTCCAGTACCAGCTCCACAAGTTGCAGAATGAGTTTGGCATCCACTTTCCCTTAAAAAATTGTAAAGGAACAAAAATGGATTCTTTCAAATTCTCATCAATAAGCAAATGCAATAGTACATAAATAAACCACGGCCAATTGAAATGGCCTGAAAACAAAAAAATATGACCAATAAGAAATATCTGAACATAAGAAAAATAGTTGTGCATCAGTTAACCCGCCTAATTTGAATGTTCATGTAACTATGTGCAAGTTTACAAACACGTTAAATTTACAAACTCAAGCTAGAGGTTCAAATTATCAATTTAGCAGCTAAAAATAAGCTTGTGAGTAAATTCTGTTGAATATGAACCCAAGAAAGAATAATTACAACCACCCTTGTAATACATTAGTACAGCTTAAGAATCTAAGACAACTTAGATGTTCAAATGATTTTCTTAGCATAAATGGTAAAACCAAAGGAAATTGGTAGAAAATGAACCTGCAGCATGGTTTCCAACTTGGGGAGCACAATCTACCACACAGCAGGCACAATGCAGGCTCATCAAGACGTGATTTGCACTCAGGGCAGCGCTGTTTGATACACCTGTTTATTTATACATGTAGTTAATCATATAAAATGTTATTTAAGCACAGAAGTTGACACAAATACGGGACACAGTATAGCACTGTTCACCAGGGGGTTGTAACAACAACAAAATTAAATGTGTCATTAGTCGCTTAGAGTACTTATAAACCACTAAAATGTAAGTCATTAACCATTTAGAGTACTTCATTAACCACTAAAATAAGTACTTTAAGTGACTAATGACTTACATTTTAGTGGTTAATAAAGTACTTGTGATTAATGAGATGTCACTTCAGTCACTTTATAACTATAATAAGTACTCTTAAGTGGTTAATGAGATATATGTTAAATCAGTGGTTAATTAAGTAATCTAAGTGGCTAATGAGATGAACCTGTATTTGTGTTATAACAATATCCCTCCATATTTGTGTTCACTTGCTGTGTTTGAATAACACAGCTGAATAGTAACATGATATCTTACATCGCATGGCACGCATAAAATATAATAATTAAAATACCTCTGTAAGAGATCCTGATAAACCTTCGGTAATCTCATCAACTCAAATGGAACTGCAGGAGTTACATGAATATTACGTTGAATTCTCTGTGATTCATATTCCTTGCAAAAATGACGACACCAATTAGAGACTGAAGATCTTGAAAGTTCATCCTTGAGAACCACGTCTAGAGGGGGAATTTTAAACATATTCTCAAGCTCTTGAATGTTAGTAATCTCAAACATGTTAATATCAACGCTGTCCATTGTGTCCCTTGGAATATTCCATGATCTATTTGACGTATTCTCCTCGTCACAGAATGGTGGTGGGATAGAAGAATAGAGTATCTTCCACAACAATGCACATCTTCGCAAGTAGGGAAAACTAAATCTCCTAATTGCATCTTTAATGTCAACATTAGGGTCGAAATAGTTTGACACAAAATACTGTGAAGCACATCCAGACTCTCCCATTATTTTATTTATGTCAGTAATCATGCAATCTGAAAGAGCTGATTCGGTTGATGATTTATCCTGAGATTTCTCAGAATACAAAATTACAGCCTGTATCCAGAGGAAAATGGATTAGAAAATACAAACACAATCAAAGAACACATCAAAGATGAAGTTATAAAGTACCAACCTGGGTTACAGCTACCATATAGAAAGCATGCACTAGCGATAACAAAGATTCTTCACATGTTAAAAATGGTTGTGGTAGACAAAAGAGAACCCACATCAATGTTGAGAAAGGGTCATGGGCAAGTACAGGATCTGAAGCCTGATTCCAAAAGCATATATCAGTGCTCGACGGGTCCATTTCAATATGCTTTAAGACAGATAACATATCACCTGTGAATATTTAGCGGTTACAAAATAGTACAATAGTAGCAGATAAACAGTGAAACACTTAAAAAAAACACACCAGAGAATGAATTCAAACAAATTCTTTGTATGCAGATGTGCATACAACTAACTGAAACATCATTATTATTGTTAATTAAATAATTATATTAGGAGTTCAGATGCAAAAGCCCTCATTTAAAGTTACTTTGATAACTTGTCATTTTGGGTTTGACGAAATGAAATACAATTCCATAAATTTATTCTAGAAATATCCAAGGAGAAGCCTTTTATTTGAAACAAGCGAAGAAAACAACTAAACTTTAAGCCTATCAAGTTTCGAACAGTAAAAAATTTGTCCTATGAAACCAATAAATTTGAAACAACAACAGCAACAGCAAACACTTTCCCTTAGGCCAATGGATTTGAAAGCATTAAAAAAGTACTCCAGTCAAATGTGAAAAGGATTTCAACTGGAATCTGTATGACAACAGCAGATCAAGAAAAACAATGTATATGAAAGGCTATCATTCTGTTGAAAGAGTAAAGAAATTTCAAATTCCAGGACATAGATAAGACTTCAGAATCGGATATTAAGGTAGATACTATACTAATAAATATCGACAAGATAAATGTAGTTTCCTACTTTTTAGGGATGTAAATAAATATATAACTACCTATGATTCACCTCCTACTTCTTCTAAAAGAGAGAACTTGGTAATTTAATTTTATGTATTAGTTCAAAAATACAAATTTTCTTTTTCTATCAAGTTATTAATAGAAAAGAAAACGGTTGGAAATTAAAATAGTGAACAAATTAGTAAGAACTTATGTGTTTGAAGAAATAGAAATAGGAGAAGAAGAATAATACCTCTTCCAGAAATGACATTATCTGCATAACTCAGGGAAACCCCAGAGCAAATTGATTCTGCAAAGAGTTCAACACCTCTAAATCTTTGAAGTACATGAATTGAATTCTTACTTCGTGTCTTTTGAACAAGTTTCAGCAACATGTATAATATAAAGCCGCTTGAAGATTTGAGTTCTTCATACATGGCACTAAGAGCAAAGTTTGGAGTGAAAGAAGTCTTTCCACAACGTGTAACAATCTCCATTGAGGTCAACGAGTACTTGAGAGTGTCCCACATCAGTAGTGAGTGGTTAATTTTGGAAAATCTCGATAACTTATCTTGTTTTCCAGGGAAATACATTTTAGAAAGCACAAATGAAAAATTTTCAACATTTGGTCTAGTTTTATCAATATGATGCAAAGGAATAGCTTTTAGAAATTTATCTTTCCCAACAGCATTGGCAGCAGACTTCAAGAGGTTAAGGGCTTGTTGAAGGCGAAGTGAATAAGTCACGTCATTTGAATCAGCAAAGGGGGTTGTATTATGTATTGAACTCGTACTGAAGACCAGAGGATTGTGTAATTCTCCATGTAAAGTTGGCAAGACACAATTTACAAGTCGGCGACACACTGGGCAGAGAATCTCCCCCTTCAAAACAATAACAGTTCAAAACAGAAAAAAGAAAATATAAGTATTGAAAAATCATGACATCAACAGATAGTATCCATCAACCATTCCAAATTGACAAAAGAAATTTATATATATAAAAAAAGACTTAAACCTGATCTGGGTCAACAATGTGTCCTCCTTCAAAAACAATTCTTCTGACAGATCTGTCCAAGCAGTATATAGCATATCAGAGCATCTTATAAACTCAGTCAAAATAACAATATAATAATAATCCCTCCGCTGCAAAACAAACTTAACTATCTATTGATAGCATTTAAGTTTTTAACTATCCATGCGTTGTGAATATGCGAGGGTTTGCATAAAGGTTCATTGGCAGTTAGAAACTGTTGTCCCGGCTATCCAAGTGCTATTAATGTACACAAAAAGTCCTAAATCATTGTAATATTCAATTCTTTGAAAAATGCTTGCCTTCTTCCTCTTCTAACACAATATATACAAAACAGAGAAACTCTGCACCTTATTTTTAGTGATCTACGGAACCCTACGCCCCTTGTATCCTAGCCAACAAACGCAGCCACTAACCGACCATTCCAATGTTCAACTTTTGTATTTTTTTGAGAATACATGTTCCAACTTTTTGAAGAAACGTCTTCCAACTCTTATCCATATTCTGTTGGGCCCTAACATCATAACAGTGGGTCTACTAAGTAAGCATGGTTCTAAGTTTATCTCTCTAGGATCTAGATAACATGTGAAGAGAGATAAAATAGAGGAATCTGTTTTGCAACTACACCACATTCCCGATATTTATGTTATGAATGTAAGAAATACAAAGATAAATTTTCCAAATTATTGTATTTGTAAGATATGATATGACACTGCCAATGCCATCACTTATCAATGTAGTCGATCCCACCTAATGGGAAAAGGCTTTGGCTGTTTTCCTTTATCTACATTCCACATGATATACTGAACCTAGAAATCTACTGTTAGGACAGACAAGGAAGTATCCCCTTCAGATAAGAATTTAAGTTTAAGTGTCTATATTAGAAAGAAGGGGTCAAACCCAAATAGCCTTTATGCAGGCTGTTAATTCTGCTTGTTACTTTCAGTTAAGTTAATTAGTTGGTTGGGGTTAGTTAATTTGTTTTGGCTAATCGCAATTCACTTGTGTATCTTTTCGTTGTTCATAAGTAAAATCCAGGGACGAATAATTCCCTTTCTGCTCTTGTTGCCTCAAAGAATCCTAACAACTACACTGAACTGTGAACCTGAACATAGTAACATACATTTCTACCGAGAGGAATGCTCATTGTCATGAATCAGGTATGAATGAAGAAATCGCGTATTAGTGGTTTCTTGATCTCAAAACTACAGGATATAATAGTGGAGTTATAACTAAAAAGGAAAAGCTCAATAATGTTAATGCATAGTTGCTTTGACAAAATATATTTTTAGTTTTAATTACAAAAATGACACATTTTTTCTGTTTTCAAATAAAAGTACAAGAAATTCTGGGGGAAAATTGACTGGAAAAAAAACAATTTGTGAAACTAAATAGACACTTATATGCATAAAGATCATATACATAAGAAATGGCGAGCTGTGTGGATAAAGCTAATAGAAACGTACCTTTCTTTTAATGAAGACAAATATCGGCTAAGACATCCTTGATGTACAGCATGCCCACAAGAAGAAAGATGAACTCCATCGCAATCTGTTGGGCCAAATCCATCATTTGCTAGATGATGTGATGTTGATTCCACAGAAGCATTCTCATTACAAGCATTTCCAGATGCAGAAGAAACCGCTGATATCTCTCTCACAACATCAGCTGCATATTTCCCAAGCAATGCAGATCCAGTAGTTTTAACATTTGAGTTCCCTTCATCAGATGAAACCTTCTCATCCTCATTCATCAAATTTGAAGATAACAGAAGATCATTCATTTCATCACGAATCGAGCCATACATAACCTGCTCTAATGTCTCGAAAGTATATGGTGATTTTTCTTTTTCATCACAAGACATGTCTGGGAGTTGATAATTTCCCAGTGTTGGGAAATGATTCTTGATATATTGTAGAAAAGGATTAACTTCCCCAGGTTGCCCACTAGAAGCTATTTCATTGGCAGCATTCTGAGCTGACTGAGCTAAGTCGGAAGATGAAGTTGATTCCGAACTACCTGAATTCTGATTAATAGCAATTATGTCTATCTCCTTGGTGTTAGCAACAGGCATGTGTTCTTTATCTGATCGTTGAAGTTGGGTCCATGATGGGGGACCATTGTCAACAGAACTAACAAGCCTAGATTTCTTGTACATAGGAAAAAAGGCATGAATAAGAGCACAGGATAAAATAAGTGTAAACAAAATTTCAAAAATGCAGTGCAAATAACTACAACCTATACACGATCTAGCTAATAGCCGATGTACAGTAATGCTGCCTAATACCTGAAGAAGAATCAAAAATGAAATTGGATGTCTTGAACTATGATCGTGGCAAAGACAGCAAACAACTTGTTTAGTTTCTTCAGAATCATGTTCAGCATCTACGTCACCTTCATGACAAAGTTGAGAACCATCATCAACATTTGATTCAATGCTAGCCATAAATTTTGTCTGTTGGGCTCTCATCTTTTCCTACATTAAAACCAAGTAAGCCAAGAGACAAAATTCAAATTGTGAAGGCAATTAAATAGGCTTAGTAGAACAGGTCAACCCCATCCTGATCTAAAAGTAAATAAATCATGTCTAGCAAAATAAACAATATTTGCAACCAAATGCTTTCCTTAGCCTATAAAATACCAACCTGAATATATGGAAAGCATATATTTCTTAAATATTCAAGAACATAAATATTTTAATAATTAATAGTATAGTAAGTGTTTTTATTCAAGAAAAACACATTAAGGTTATCAAACAGAAACATTATAACACTTATTTAATATCAGTGACTAAAATAGAGTACACAGCAACCAACCATTATTGCAGCTTGCCTCTCTCGAGCTTTTGCCTTGCGTTTCTCGCTGTCAGAAGCTGACAAAGAGACACTAGGGTCTCCAGTTGGAACACATTCAGGAATATGATTCACCAATCCAGGGGCAAGTTTTTGCAACTTAATCATGCAGCTATCATCAAGCTCAGCAAATTTTTTCAGTAAACTTTCAACTAGAGAAGATAAACCACCAACTTCTACGCTGCTGTCACCATTTTCCTTTTTGTTCATTTCCATCAATAAAACAAGAAGTGACAACAAGCTTTGTTCCCCAACACCATAAGATGAATTCTCATCAATTATTTCTCCAGAGAATTCTATAACGGGAATTTGTGCCATATTATTAAATACATTATCACTATTCTCTTTCTGCTGAGAGCAGATATCTAATGATAATGATAGCAAATGTAGCGCCGGCAGAAGAACACTATCAGGAGCACGAGATTCAGCAGATTTAAAAGTAACAACGGCATAAAATAGCACAGCGCGGATAATCTCCAGGACAACTTTGCAAGTGCCTATTCTGGCTATCCCCTTCAGGGGAGGATAAATGTTGGACCACTTGGGCAGCTGAGTAGCCAGTGCAGAGACACTGCAGAAACGCAAGTATCTTTCTTCAGCAACTTGTAAATCCTTTGAATTCCAACGTGGATGATACAAATCCAATTCTTTCCAAAATGGCCATCGCAGAGAATACATACCCTGATATAACAAAAGAAAATCACAATAAATACAGGGGAACAAAAGAAAGTCATAAATTTCACCAAGAGTCCACAATACCTGATTAAAGCCAGATGGATTGGAATATGCAGCAACAGTATCTAAAACATCTTGAAGCTTATCAAACTTGGAGAGATCCCGAGGAAGAGACTTCACCAATTGACTATGAGTAGCATCTCCAATGGATAGCTTATATATTAGTTCTCTTTTCAAACTTTCTACAGTGGTTAGCCCACAAAAGCGCCGTTCTTTTACTATCTGAATAATAAGAATAAGCATTTCTTGGACTAAAACAGGTTCATATCTGAAAATAAGAATGAAATAAAATTATTAGTAAGAAATTACATAAAATATATGGAGAAAAAAATTAAATGACATAAAATGGATTGAGTGCTACATAAAACACAACAAAATATGAAATTATGATTAACACACATCATAAGATGATGAAAATGAGATCCTGATCAGAACAGACTATGATAAATGCAGACGACCAAAACACCCAATATTTGTTAGGTCAGAAGTTCAGTCCTTTGTGCATTGTCCATGCTTCAAGCCCTAAGGACTTTTACATTATTTAAGGGGAATGTCAAAGATATAACATGACTTTACATAAAATCTTGATTTTATAAGAGAGTGGGTCCTATGCTAAATTAAACAGTCCAATGGGAAGACAATAACAAACAATTGGACAAGTTATTACAAAATGAGACACTTATTTTTGTCACTGACCCGATGCGTATGTCCAGGAGAAAATATGACTATAAATTCCAAGTGGCAAGAACATGGAGTAGCCATGAGTGATGAGGTTACAATTTAATTGACTACATCTTATGGTGTGTTTGATCTGCTAAGACAACTTTTTTTGGATCCTGTTTGATTTGAAACTGATTATGGGACCGGACAAATTAGGTAGCAAGGGAAAGGACAAAAACAAGAATTTTTGTCCCTCACTGAACCACATAACAACTTTTTGTCCACAGTACAACTATAAAAATACGCAAATACCCATTTTATTTTCGAATATAAAAATATTATCGCTCTATCTCTCTCCGGTACAGTTTTGTCCTGTCCTGTATTATCTTGTTAAGGAGAATAATAAGATCAAGATAAAAAAGAACAGTAAGAATTGAAGGCACACTTATTGTTACTTATTGTTTATGTTCTATTTTTTAGGAGGATATCTTATCATTTTCTTCTGAACTAATTTCTGACTTTTATGAATTTATGTTTTACAGAGAAGAACACTAAAATAAAATGAACTCTTATAATCCATGCACTCTTCATTACATCATGCTGAAACTGATATAATGGTGAAGCTTATTGTTTAAATTATTTGTACACCTGATACATTTGTATATGTTTACTCATTGTATTATAGCAATTTTTAGTGTGCATTGTCTGCTGCATTAGTTTGAGTTGTAGTAGAATAATGTTTATACTTTTGGGCCTGAATGTAGAGAAGCCCACAGAGGCTGCTAAATCAACACAACAAAAATAGCCCATTTGAGAAAACCAATTATTAAGACATTAACTTGCCATTATACAGCATGTTTAAGCATTTCCAAAACACTGTAGATTTATGAAAATTTAAAAGCTTTCTGTGTTGCAGGAAAAGACATACTCGCTAGACTGTTCAAGATTCAGGGATAAGTAGTTTGATAGTCCAAAGCGCTCTAAAACTCTACGAACAAAAAGATCTTCTGGAGCAAGTGCAGCACAACATTGTAGAAGAAATAGATCAAGCTCCAGACCTTGTTCAGACCTGTAAAAGTAAAAGACTGATATAGCATAGTATAATGGATATGTTTCAGTCCTTAAATACAAACTATATCAATAAAAAAATCGACTCACCAGCGCATTGATCTATAGCATTCACATGATAGTACAGCAGCGTCTCCATTTTTACGCCACATTCCAGCATGGACTTCAGCACAAAAGACCCTAATACGCAATGGATTCTCCATTATAAAGGCAGAGAAACCATATGGATGACTTCCTCGTAAAGCATGTCCAAAGAAGTCCTCGTAGATTGTTGACGATGAATTTGCAGCACAAATGTCAGTCACATCTAGCACTTCAGATTCACCAAAATATCTTCTTAGTGCCTTTTGTAAGAGCATTGAAAGGAATCTATGAAAAGGAATGTGAACAGATATATCTTGTGAACTAACATCATAGACTATCTGTGGCCAATCAGATGATGATAGAAAACGTAGCCCATCTGATTCCACAGGAAAATCTTCTTCCATGGCACTATCATCTGATGATGTGAGAAGATATTTTTCAGAACCAATTTCATCATTTGTTTTCAATTTACCCCTTCGGAGATTAGATATTGTTCTTTTAAATGCTAAAAAATTGCCAATACCGGTAGGAAGTACCCCAGGTGCATTCTCAACTCCCAACCAATTTTCAAAAGCCCTTAAACACTCATGTATCAACCAAGTGACAGAATATGGAAGCAGATGAGAAGAGGCATCAGATTTTATCTCAAGAACCTTTGGTGAAGCAAAGGCACTACTTCTACTAGTCACATTACATGCCGAGCTTTCCTGGGATAGTCGGCCAACCTTAGCATATCTTAGATCATCTCCATCATCCGATTCATTCCTATTCGAGCCCCAAACAGTTTCATCGTCCACCTCTCCCTTGCTAGCATCAGAAAACGCCCCATCCACAAATAGAACGTGAATATTGGCTATAAAGTGACCTAAAACAAAAGGCAAATGCACATTATCATTTTCTTCTTCTATATGTTGACCCGTTTCTCTCTTTTGAGGGTTCATTCCCTGCACATAGGACAGAAGTTTCAACCAAGTTCTTGAAATATCTTGATGGTTATTTGTTACATATTTGGACACCACCACATGGCTCATAACAAATCGAATATCTTCAACAACGCGTATTGTTGCCTCATACAAATGAACCCACCTGGAAACCTGTAAAAGGATCATATATTTCTTTATCAAAACATCATGAAAGAAGATTGAAAACATGATTATTATAAAAAGTATAACAGCATTTCATTTATAGAAACGTCTTAACCATTTTGACATCTAGATCCACTCAAAATTATCTACAAGTATAAAAGACGCGGTATTCTTGGCATATCTCAGACATCACATCTACCGAAGTTGTAAACTTTAAAAGAGATGTAATCGCTCATTACCTGTAAACGTCCATTTTCAGCACAAGAAATGAAAATATTTTCCAAACATCCCAACAGCATGGTCAGTAGGTTGATTTCTTTCACAAGACGTGGGGTGAGAGTGGGCACTGTAAGTATCTGCACAGAGAACATGGATAGTAGGGGATATCTCTTTAGGGCATGGTCGCTGCCCTCTTTAATGGCCTCCTTTATAACACTTGGATAGTAAGCGAGAAAAACTTTAGCAAACTCATACTTAAAAGTAGGTTCTCCCAACAATTTCAGGAACAGCTCATGGAGTTTCTTTACAACATCAGTAGGTGAAAACCTCTCAGCTCTCACCAGGATGCTCAATAAACCAGTAGACGAATACAACAACTTAGCGATAAAACTGAGTAAACTCTCACTGTGCTTGCAAAATTCTAAAAGCATGTCAGCCATAGCAAAAGTTAGATCATTTGCGGCCTTCTTTCTTTTTGGAACAGGATCACTCACAACTATTAGTCTATCTTTCCAACAGTTGAAAAGAGAACCAAGCACAGGAGAAACAGTGTTTGCAACTTCCTCCGGAAGTGGTTGTACATTCTCAGCACCCTTATGCAATGAGCAGAACCCCTCTCGCTTCCACGCTGTCACGTCCCCACAATCACAACAACCACCACCGGTGTATATGACATTGTAATCATGTCCTGTGTGATCCCCGTTCTGAAAACAAGGAACACAGATTGCGCAAGTCGGGTCATGTTCACAAGTCTTACACCTGTAAGCTATATCAGTACGTCCCCAAACAGCCCCACATACACCCCTCTGACCAACAGACATATTAGCAAGGCCTCTCAGAGCAGCAACCGGATCACCCTCAAACATCAACCACTGCAACCACACCAAACACTCTTGAAACATCGTCTTCTTCTTACCCAATTTTGAATCTTGAGATACTCCTGCCAGTTCAGGATCAGCAGGCAATATAACAGACACTATATCCTCTATCGTCGCCTTCTTCTCTTTAACAAAAGCAACCAAACCAGGTTGATCAAGATACTCTTCAGGAACCCCATATTGCACAAGCCTCTGAAAACCATACCAAAACCGCAAATCAAACATGCATTTCAATTTCAATATAAAAAATCCAAACCCTAAAACCAAAAAAGATTTTTAAAAAATCGAAATTTCACTCAAACCAAAATGGGGGAAACAATTCAAAACAGCTAAATCAACCAACAAGATCAATAATTTTACATTGTCATATGCAAAGTCAATAATTTACAGTGATCAAGTAAGGGAGAGTGTAAATTCTCAATAAGAAACATTGAGGATCGAAAAAATCGAAATTTTACCCGAATGATTCGATCTCGGGCTCTGAGGGGTTGAGATTCAGCGGGAGGATCAATTTCCATGTTAACCGCCATGAAGGAACGCAAGAAACGAACGAGAGAACAACACAAGGAGCGAGGATCAAAACCAGAAGTTTCGCTCCCCAGGTTTGATTCTGATAAATGAAACTCCACTCTTCAATTCCGTGAAGAAGTGAATAGCTTAAGCGACAAAGTCGCGTAGTTCGAAAACCCTAATTGGATTTCCGAAAATCCCCAATTTGGTGTGAAATTCGTTTATCGAATCTCACTGTGAAACGATTAATTTAATGCTATTATGAAATTGATTAAGACGATGATGATGATGCTTATATATTTTAGACTATGGAATCAAGCTACTAACACTCAACAAACAGACACTATTTTCTCGTGCTTATTGCTTTCATTTATATATAACTCAATTTGGTAATATTTTTTTTTATTTTTTTTTTATTTTTTTTTAATTCAGATGGGCCGAAGTTGGAAAAAAGAAAAATTGTGGTAGCATTGGATTACCACTTTGAGGCGGTCTGGATCAATTAAGTGACCAATCCAGAGAGTTATATGGTGTTGTACAAAATCAATCGACTACCTGAATCATATATGAGAGATTGTAAAGTATCAACGCAATTATTAGTCTCGTATTAAGAATGAAACAATTTCACTTTCCAATCCATTGGCAATCTCCTTGTTCTTTGCACAAGACTCGACCTAATAGCACGGATACCACACTAGTCGACTGGGTTATGGATAATAATCGTTTAATCCACATGGAGCTCCACCAACATGAACCTTTTGACATGAGCTAACGATAAGAACACACCTCATAACTTCGCAATGTTGACACTACAACTTCTGAAAATTTAGAGAACTCGCACAACCATTCATCATCTGAACCATGAAGCAGATTTTATAAATTTATAAATGGATCTCTAACTTATAAAATTAACTAAAAGTTGACGTCACCTTCATGGAGTTCCATCTACCTGAACTCTCTAGTACGAGCCATCTGCAAACCCTAAATCACACCTCATAAATTCGCAATGCATGCACTAAAACTCTGAATAACTTAGAGAACCCACACAACCATTCACCATCTAAACCACGAAGAAAATTTTGAAATTTTATAAATGGGTCTTATAAAAGTAACCGGAAGTTCATGTCACCTTCATGGAGTTCCATCAACCTGGATCCTCTAACACAAGTCGACAACAAACCCTAAAACACACCTCAAAACTTCGCAATGCAGGCACAACAACTTCGAAAAACTTAGAGAACTCACACAACCATTCACCATAAATCAAAATTTGTAATTTTATAAATTGATCTCTATCTTATAAAAGTAGTTGAAAGTTGACGTCACATTCTCCGGTGTTATCTTTCCACTCAAAAGTTGTTGTCACCATCATAATTATTTCTTATAAAACTTAATAAAAAAAAAAACTATTATTTATAACAATAACAACATTGTTAGAAATTGAAAAGTTATGGTTTCAATATTGAAATATACTCCATTTTTTATCTTATGAAGTAAATTATAGACATATTTTTTCACAGATTTAAAAACTGTAATATTTAAATATATTTACATTTAAACACCGTTTAAATATATAAGATTTAGTAATCAATACACATTCGACACACTTGAATGCCACAAAAATAATTTTACTAATTTTCCGAACTAATGATGAGAGGTTGAGTTATTAAAAATATGTTATTCACTTATGAACAAACCTCTGGAAAAGCTATCAATGTCACTACTAGATAAAGATATTTTGTAGCGACTTTTGTTGTTGTCAAAATCATAAAGTTGATGGCAAAGATATTTTTCTCGAGGAAAAATTGCATGTCATTGGAATAAGTGTCATTGCAAAAGTGTCATTGAAAAATAAGTTGTTGCATTTGCCACGAGGCTACATCATTCAATTTGATAACCAAAATGTAATAAATATGAAATCAATGTCTAATTTTATTTAAATAGAAATCAACCCCACTTTTTTATACAATACAAATTCAATCTTTATGTTTATACAATTCCAATTTTTTTATGTAATACACATTCAATTTTTTTATACAAAATCCTTTTTTTTGTTAAATAGAAATCAATTATTAAGGGCATATAAATATATGCTATGAGTATTCATCGTATATGCCTTGTTTTTTCCCCAATTTGTGTTTACATTGCTATTATGATTGATCAAAATATTGAAACTCAACTTGCGTTGTGTTGTTTAAGAGATCTTTATTGTTTTATTTTCTCTTTTATATATTCTAACTTTTATCCTTATCCTTAATCCTTAATTATAAGCAAATTATATTTAGCTAACTCTAAACCTAATTTCTTCCCTCCCATTTTTTACATTAATTTTGCCCACTAGATTCTCTCAATATTCAATTCCAAATTAATTTAAATAAGATAAGATGAGTATATATTTTCATTTAAATTATGCCTAGATATATTAATCTCTTCCATTCATTTTATTCATTGTAATCATCTCAACTTCAACTCTTTCCAGTCATACACTCACTAGTGGAAAAAACACTTATTAAATCGGTTCTGGAAGGCTTTTTAAATCGGTTCCGGGACCGATTTAAATTCCATCGATTTAGTAAGTTTTTCGTTTTTAAATCGGGTTTCGAACCGATTTAAAAGATTTTATTAAATCGGGTTGCCCGATTTCAAAGAGTTTATTAAATCTGTTTGCCCGATTTAAAAAATGTTAAAAAAGTCATTGGAAGTTTTTAAATCTATTTGACCCGATTTAAAATCCAAAATTAAATCGGCTCAACCGATTTAAAAAACGTTATTTTAAATCTGTTCATATCTCACCCGATTTAAATTCTCTTAATTTTTATTTCTTTTACTATTGTTTCTCGAGTACCATACACCAAAATTTATTTAATCCAAAAATCCAAAATCATCCATTAATAACATAAAGTTACAAAATTATACTTCTACACTAAAATCATCATACTATAATAATAGAGTACCATACACCTAATAGCATAAATTATACTTATATATACTAAAATCATTCCATAATAGTAGAGTTAATATCATATACCTAGAATCATCAATTATAAACCATAAAGTTACAAATTTATACTTGTAACCTAGATTCCTTCTATTTGTATGCTTAACTTTGTCTCCTCTAACGGTTAACTCATAAGTTGGTTTCGGGAGACCATTCTTAATCTTCCATGATTAATGTAATACCTACTCATGGCATGAAAATGAGCATCTGAAAAAATTGATCAACACTTAGAGCAAAACCAGCATTGCAGCCACATATATCTAACAAACAAACCAAGCTGATTACAGGGGTTTTTTTTTTGTTTTTGACTAAAGCTGATTAGAAGGTTACTTGTTTACCATATCAAAATTTCAGAGCCATTTTGAATTCCTTTTATAAACAAGAGTTGATATGAATATCATTAATGTATTAAACTTACTTTGTAAAGTGTTTCTGAAGCATTTCCTTCCATAGAGATCACAAATGAGCTGAACCCTGAATACAACATGCTGAAATACCATGGCACATTAATGAAAATCTGAAAGCAATCAACATAAGCAACACTGGATAAACTAGAGATAAACAACTCCTAAAATTATTACTATTATAATAATCACAAAACAATTCAAAAAATTTGAAGCTACCGATCAGCAACAGCAACAGGGGCATGCACATCAGCATTATCTAATAAACTTAGTTCCCATGACCATTCATATTCACAAGATTAAGATACTGTGGAATCCAAACTAGTCCAATGATAACCAACTTAAGTTTTCAATTAGCCTATAGATCACTTGTCAAAAAAGAATAACAAACCAAGAAACATGACACATACATGTGGTAGCAATTTTATCCTCCCACCAACAATGATCAATCATGTATATCCATGCTTTAGAGAAAGAAACATGGTGAGTATTATGGGGAAAATCGCCCTGTAACAACCACAAAAACAAAACAAATTGACGTCTGTACCCAAAACAAAAAAAAAAAGAATATAATTTCATCCTAGAAACATATGTACTACTATTAAATCTTAAAAGCCGTCATATAGTAGGCACCTTGTGAACACTTATTTTATCTAGTAATATTTGGCATATATCTTTAACCAATGTAGTTTCTTATTAACACTATAAATATGGTTATTGCATCTATACTTTAGTTTTAGCCTTTCAACATTTTATTTGGAATGGGAAAGTTACCTCACAAATGCATCTACAATAAAATCATCAAACCCAATCCCAATTCACTAGTGGAAAAAACACTTATTAAATCGGTTCTGGAAGGCTTTTTAAATCGGTTCCGGGACCGATTTAAATTCCATCGATTTAGTAAGTTTTTCGTTTTTAAATCGGGTTTCGAACCGATTTAAAAGATTTTATTAAATCGGGTTGCCCGATTTCAAAGAGTTTATTAAATCTGTTTGCCCGATTTAAAAAATGTTAAAAAAGTCATTGGAAGTTTTTAAATCTATTTGACCCGATTTAAAATCCAAAATTAAATCGGCTCAACCGATTTAAAAAACGTTATTTTAAATCTGTTCATATCTCACCCGATTTAAATTCTCTTAATTTTTATTTCTTTTACTATTGTTTCTCGAGTACCATACACCAAAATTTATTTAATCCAAAAATCCAAAATCATCCATTAATAACATAAAGTTACAAAATTATACTTCTACACTAAAATCATCATACTATAATAATAGAGTACCATACACCTAATAGCATAAATTATACTTATATATACTAAAATCATTCCATAATAGTAGAGTTAATATCATATACCTAGAATCATCAATTATAAACCATAAAGTTACAAATTTATACTTGTAACCTAGATTCCTTCTATTTGTATGCTTAACTTTGTCTCCTCTAACGGTTAACTCATAAGTTGGTTTCGGGAGACCATTCTTAATCTTCCATGATTAATGTAATACCTACTCATGGCATGAAAATGAGCATCTGAAAAAATTGATCAACACTTAGAGCAAAACCAGCATTGCAGCCACATATATCTAACAAACAAACCAAGCTGATTACAGGGGTTTTTTTTTTGTTTTTGACTAAAGCTGATTAGAAGGTTACTTGTTTACCATATCAAAATTTCAGAGCCATTTTGAATTCCTTTTATAAACAAGAGTTGATATGAATATCATTAATGTATTAAACTTACTTTGTAAAGTGTTTCTGAAGCATTTCCTTCCATAGAGATCACAAATGAGCTGAACCCTGAATACAACATGCTGAAATACCATGGCACATTAATGAAAATCTGAAAGCAATCAACATAAGCAACACTGGATAAACTAGAGATAAACAACTCCTAAAATTATTACTATTATAATAATCACAAAACAATTCAAAAAATTTGAAGCTACCGATCAGCAACAGCAACAGGGGCATGCACATCAGCATTATCTAATAAACTTAGTTCCCATGACCATTCATATTCACAAGATTAAGATACTGTGGAATCCAAACTAGTCCAATGATAACCAACTTAAGTTTTCAATTAGCCTATAGATCACTTGTCAAAAAAGAATAACAAACCAAGAAACATGACACATACATGTGGTAGCAATTTTATCCTCCCACCAACAATGATCAATCATGTATATCCATGCTTTAGAGAAAGAAACATGGTGAGTATTATGGGGAAAATCGCCCTGTAACAACCACAAAAACAAAACAAATTGACGTCTGTACCCAAAACAAAAAAAAAGAATATAATTTCATCCTAGAAACATATGTACTACTATTAAATCTTAAAAGCCGTCATATAGTAGGCACCTTGTGAACACTTATTTTATCTAGTAATATTTGGCATATATCTTTAACCAATGTAGTTTCTTATTAACACTATAAATATGGTTATTGCATCTATACTTTAGTTTTAGCCTTTCAACATTTTATTTGGAATGGGAAAGTTACCTCACAAATGCATCTACAATAAAATCATCAAACCCAATCCCAATTGCTGCATTAGCCATTGCACGATAAACCAAAATCTACATGAAAGAATATATTAATATTAATTAACATTAGTTGGCTAATGAGCCTCTTTACATCCATTTGATTTTCAAAGCCAATTGATTAAACAAATCCACAAATCAGTTATAAACACCAACCTTATATTTGACTCTTGGATTTTTCGTTGACTTAAACCTGAGTGGAAATATTTCATACAATTGTAGTAAGCTTCTTGATCTACTCTGGTGTTGAATCTAGATGCTAAAAGGGACCAATTCACAATCATTGGACATCTAATAAGTTATCTCATCATCCACTAGATATAGAAAAAGTGAAAAATAGACCTAACTTATCATCAGATAAACTATCAATTTGGTCCTTCAATTATAGAAATATAATAACAGTTTTGGGAAAAAAATTTGCAACGGATCCATGAGCACTACAAGTTTACAACAACAGGGCTACAAAATTTAATGCAAAAATGTTAATGGTAAGAACAAGGAGAGCTATCTAAAAGTGAACTTTGAACTATTGAAGTCAGCTAAACTATTCTCCACCAAAGACACCCAATATATGCTCAAAAAATAGGATCATAAAATGCATTTGTTAAACAAACTGAAAATTAAGTAGGAAAAAAAAGAAATAGAAATGGTACCTCGGTATCCTCCTGAGCATTAAGCAACATAGAAAGGCATCTAAAAATTCAAAGTAGAGCTATTAGCAACTTAATATCATGCAGAGTATGAATGTATGATTATATAGGTACCCCATCATAAAACATAATAGAAGTACGAGCACCATATTCTCAATCAATATAACAAAGTATACGATAAATGAATCAAAGAAAAAGCTAAATGAAATTATATAAATCAAAAGGCACCAGAGATGCCTGCAGCAAAAACAAAGAAGTTCAGCATTGCCAAACAGATAACAAGAGCATAAAGCATCTTAACTTGACCAACAAAGTGAAATCCGCTGCAACCAATGAGCAAAACACTACGAATTTTCTTACCAACACAAGACATTACCACATAACTAAATAGGAAGAATAAGTTCGGTGGAATGATGAAGACCAGACCCAACATCTAAACATTGCATACCAAATGTCGATCGCGAAATTGCAATGCAAAAACAACTGAGAAGAACTCTCTGGTTGCCCAACACATAACTGCAAAAACTTTGTTTACATTAAAATATACAAACGTCACAACTCAATGTTGAAAGTCTAAGAAATAGAAAATAACATACACAAATAACCAAATAAAATCTTACTTACCTATGGAACATTTTCAAGATTAAAATAACCAAATAAAACAACATAAACAAACCATAAGAATCCAACCGAATAAACAAAAATTGTATACAATCACCTCTCAAGTTTTTTTTTCTTTTTTCGTCACAATTCACAAACAATCTAAAAAATTGAATAATTTGATTAGACAACTATCAACAATAAATATTCCCTAAGCATACACATTTTCAAATGCTACCAAATTCTACAAATTCTAATTATCTGTGAGTACAATATAATTTTATCATGAATTAGAGGCATCTAGAATTCTCAAAATGAGCTATAACTGTCAAATCAACAAGAAAGAAAGCGGAAATGAACCAAAAAATCAAACACAGCAGAAGCAAATATAGGTTTCAAGGTTGAAAATCGAACCTGGGCAGTGAGAGACCTCAACGGAAGAGAAGTAGGTAGGTCTTGCGCGGCTGTAATCACACAAAGAAAGCGGCGAGGGACTGATACAGAGAGCGATGAGGGATACTGTAATGGTTGTGGTGACGTGAAAGACGAACGGTAGAGAAGTTGGGAAAAGAGAAATAGATCGTAGCCTGCGAAGAGACGAAAAGGAAAATCAGAGAAGAAGAGGAAGGTTTCTACCGGTGGAGAGGAAAAAGGATCGTGAGAGGGCTGTGAAGGAAGTGAGGCAAAATTAGGGTTTCAAATCAATTGTAGAGAAGAAGATTGAGCACGCGTATGTTTTAGGGATTTTTTTTTTATTAAAAATTAAAAATGAAAGTTTTAAATCGTTTTAGCCGATTTACAATTTGAGAACAGGTCACTTATTTACAAAATTGCCACCGTGTTTTGTATTTAAATCAGCTTTCCTGTGACTGATTTAAAATCCCTGATTTAAAATGTGTTTTTTCCACTAGTGATTGCTGCATTAGCCATTGCACGATAAACCAAAATCTACATGAAAGAATATATTAATATTAATTAACATTAGTTGGCTAATGAGCCTCTTTACATCCATTTGATTTTCAAAGCCAATTGATTAAACAAATCCACAAATCAGTTATAAACACCAACCTTATATTTGACTCTTGGATTTTTCGTTGACTTAAACCTGAGTGGAAATATTTCATACAATTGTAGTAAGCTTCTTGATCTACTCTGGTGTTGAATCTAGATGCTAAAAGGGACCAATTCACAATCATTGGACATCTAATAAGTTATCTCATCATCCACTAGATATAGAAAAAGTGAAAAATAGACCTAACTTATCATCAGATAAACTATCAATTTGGTCCTTCAATTATAGAAATATAATAACAGTTTTGGGAAAAAAATTTGCAACGGATCCATGAGCACTACAAGTTTACAACAACAGGGCTACAAAATTTAATGCAAAAATGTTAATGGTAAGAACAAGGAGAGCTATCTAAAAGTGAACTTTGAACTATTGAAGTCAGCTAAACTATTCTCCACCAAAGACACCCAATATATGCTCAAAAAATAGGATCATAAAATGCATTTGTTAAACAAACTGAAAATTAAGTAGGAAAAAAAAGAAATAGAAATGGTACCTCGGTATCCTCCTGAGCATTAAGCAACATAGAAAGGCATCTAAAAATTCAAAGTAGAGCTATTAGCAACTTAATATCATGCAGAGTATGAATGTATGATTATATAGGTACCCCATCATAAAACATAATAGAAGTACGAGCACCATATTCTCAATCAATATAACAAAGTATACGATAAATGAATCAAAGAAAAAGCTAAATGAAATTATATAAATCAAAAGGCACCAGAGATGCCTGCAGCAAAAACAAAGAAGTTCAGCATTGCCAAACAGATAACAAGAGCATAAAGCATCTTAACTTGACCAACAAAGTGAAATCCGCTGCAACCAATGAGCAAAACACTACGAATTTTCTTACCAACACAAGACATTACCACATAACTAAATAGGAAGAATAAGTTCGGTGGAATGATGAAGACCAGACCCAACATCTAAACATTGCATACCAAATGTCGATCGCGAAATTGCAATGCAAAAACAATTGAGAAGAACTCTCTGGTTGCCCAACACATAACTGCAAAAACCTTGTTTACATTAAAATATACAAACGTCACAACTCAATGTTGAAAGTCTAAGAAATAGAAAATAACATACACAAATAACCAAATAAAATCTTACTTACCTATGGAACATTTTCAAGATTAAAATAACCAAATAAAACAACATAAACAAACCATAAGAATCCAACCGAATAAACAAAAATTGTATACAATCACCTCTCAAGTTTTTTTTTCTTTTTTCGTCACAATTCACAAACAATCTAAAAAATTGAATAATTTGATTAGACAACTATCAACAATAAATATTCCCTAAGCATACACATTTTCAAATGCTACCAAATTCTACAAATTCTAATTATCTGTGAGTACAATATAATTTTATCATGAATTAGAGGCATCTAGAATTCTCAAAATGAGCTATAACTGTCAAATCAACAAGAAAGAAAGCGGAAATGAACCAAAAAATCAAACACAGCAGAAGCAAATATAGGTTTCAAGGTTGAAAATCGAACCTGGGCAGTGAGAGACCTCAACGGAAGAGAAGTAGGTAGGTCTTGCGCGGCTGTAATCACACAAAGAAAGCGGCGAGGGACTGATACAGAGAGCGATGAGGGATACTGTAATGGTTGTGGTGACGTGAAAGACGAACGGTAGAGAAGTTGGGAAAAGAGAAATAGATCGTAGCCTGCGAAGAGACGAAAAGGAAAATCAGAGAAGAAGAGGAAGGTTTCTACCGGTGGAGAGGAAAAAGGATCGTGAGAGGGCTGTGAAGGAAGTGAGGCAAAATTAGGGTTTCAAATCAATTGTAGAGAAGAAGATTGAGCACGCGTATGTTTTAGGGATTTTTTTTTTATTAAAAATTAAAAATGAAAGTTTTAAATCGTTTTAGCCGATTTACAATTTGAGAACAGGTCACTTATTTACAAAATTGCCACCGTGTTTTGTATTTAAATCAGCTTTCCTGTGACTGATTTAAAATCCCTGATTTAAAATGTGTTTTTTCCACTAGTGACTTTATTTTTCTTGCAAATTTTGGTCATGTCTCACGATTTAATTGAAACAAATCTTGATATTTTGAGAGGTGCATTTTCGTCTTTTTTTTTCTTACATTGTTTTCTTATTCATTTCATTTAGTAATTGTTTTCTTTATGGTATAATAGGACCATTAAATCCAAATCTCATAATTAATGAAGACAAATACACCAATGATGTATTTTTTGTCACGTTTTTTCAAGACACCTTCAACCATTGATGTTATTGGTATCTGTCATTATTTATGTTGTTGTATACCTATACCATATTAATTCATACAAAGTCAATTTATATTCTATTGGCAATATGACAATTATCACTAAGTCAGTTGTATATTGCGACTTCAAGAGTTATTTCTAGAGATGAATTAAAGATTCTGATTATCAACAAGGAAGATAAAGATACAAATAAAACTTATAATGTAGTTTATAAGGAAGTATTTCGTTATATTTTTACAACAACTATTGTCTTGATTCTCCTAATGCTTAAACTTATTAATTCTTTTGATGAAATTTGAAGTTAAGTTGTAACAATTGTTTGTCTTGATAACAATATGATGATTCCAAGTTGGAGTTTAGATAAATTTTATAGACTAAATATGTTCAAATTTGTTTCTGGTATCATAGTTGAATATGATTGTTGGTAAATATATGTTTTGAGTTTTAAAGTTGGTTTTGCTGTTTTAGAATCTGAGGTTACATATCTTGTTATTAGAATTGTAAAGATTTTGTAATGTTGTTTAATAAATTTACGAGTCATTAGAAAAGCCGAAACATGTTTCGTATCTTCTCTAGGCTACTAGGCATAGGGGTGGTATTGTGAGAGTTGTGTTGTTTCCTTATTCCCTTTAAGGAATCCGGCAAGATCGCCTCAATGCTGTTTTGATGAACCTCCTTCGATATCAAACTTTGTTCCATAGAGAACATAGGACTAAAAGGGTGAGACGAGTTTCCGCCTAAGACATTTGTATCCTCTTAAAGATAAAAATACTTTGATACATTTGGATTAATAGAATTTAATGTATGAGGTCGGGTCGTGACATTAGCTAATTGCACCCTTCATGCATATTTTAGGCGTCATTACAACCTAAATCTAGAGAGCATATCTGTCAACGACTAGGCATTGCAAATTGATGTATCAGTTTTTGCAACGTCGAAAGACAAATGTACCATCGTTGATTCTGGAACAACTTTGGCATACCTTCCAGAAGAGGCTTATGATCCTTTTTTTAATGCGATGAGTTTCATTCCATTGTCAAACATATGCTTGATGTATTTTTCTTAAAAATCATGGCAAAATGATTATTTTACTCCATGTAGATTACAACTGCAATACCACATTCTATACACACTGTTTTATATGGGGAAAATCAGTGTTTTTTAACTACTAACAGGTTAGGCTGAACAGTTCATACATCTTCTATTTTTCTAGATTTCTTATTGTTAATTATGCTTTTTTTTTCTCTAACTCATTTCTCATTATCGTGCCTCACTATTGACATTTTCTCTCAAGTGAGTCTGAATTTTGCCGGCGGTCCATCACCGAATCTAAGACCGCAAAACTACCTTATACACCAGAATCCTATTGTAAGTATTCAAGCTTCAATATTTAGCCTATGCTTCACTTTGTTCGGTTTTTATATACCATACGTCATCTTACTAATTGCTATGATGAACCGATGCATGTTACACGATGGTACAGTAGTGTGGTTGGATTTCAAAAGATTTTTTCTTCAAGAGAACTAGTATTATACTATTACTAACAACATCACTTTGTGTTTTGGCAGATCTAGTACTCAAAGATAAAATTGTTGTTTATGATCTAGACGGTCAACGCATTGGATGAGCTGACTATGACTGTAAGTTTCAGATACATATAGTGAGTTTCATAGACCTATATTTGTTTATTCTCGATGTTATATTTGATTCTGGTTATGCTGTTAATTTAAATTCGATAATGTAGGTTCTTTGCCGGTTAATGTCTTTGCAACAATTGGCCCTGGAAGATATGTGAATACCAGAAAGATAAATGGAAGCCCTTGTTTAGATGATGAACTCATCACGTCTTTCTTTGTAACCTTGATTTTATGCTTTATGTTTTTGTATTATTTATTTATGCAACAAATATTAAACATAGTATGTAGTCTCTCCTTTATAACCTTGATTTTCTGTTATATGTTTCTATAACCTTTTGTAGTATTTATTTATGCAGAACTCAAATAGTAAGATTACACATTTGATTACAAATTAACCATGAAAGTTTATTTGCATCATAAACAAAACTACACTACCTAATTTCCTTTAAAACTCATTATTTAACATTTAAGCTGGCCAGCTCTTGCAAAAATGATCATAAAATTGAAAACATGTAGTCATGAACTACATCAACAAGTTACTTCTAGTTCGTTATATTTTTACAAAAACTATTGTCGCTGCTATTTGAACAAATGTTTTGTTGTTATAACCATAAAAGTTGTTGTCTTATCTTAGTTGTCACAACAATCAAAGTCGTTGTGATTTGCTGTTCTTAAATCAACAATCATAATCACTATAAAATTTATTTTTCTAACTGTAAAAATAGAATTATTAGAGAAAATTATTTGCTTAAAAACAAATAAATTTGCTGTAAAAACAAAAATATTTTTGTAAATGGTCTTCACATGGTCCATTTTGTCACAATAAAAATAAATACGACCGTTGCAATTTATTACTGTTTCATCACATAGTAAAATATTAAATAACTAAATTTTAATAAAAAAATTTACTATAAATCATGGCCATTTGAAATTACTAGACACAATTTTTATTTCTTTGTTTCTAATTTTACACTCATTTTTTTCTCATAATTTTTACCTCATAATTTCATCGTTTGAGTTTCATTTGACAATTATTTTTTACTCAAATTTTCATCTTATTTCTTCAAATCAAATGATCCAAATAAATATAAATTTCAACAATCTATGTGAAATCTTGTGCAAAATTATCAACATTCTAATTCTCAAAATTCTCAATTTTTACCACCACCAACAAACACCAACTTGTTTTATACCTCAAATGGATAATCAAGATGTAGAGTTTATTCGTTATGATACTCAAAAACACCGATAGAGTCCATGTTAGAGTGTCAAGTTCCACAATTCGAGTCTATAGGAAGCAAATGGGTGTATAAAATCAAACATAAGGCAGATGGATCCATTAAACGATATAAGGCAAGACTGGTTGCAAAGGGGTATAATTAAGTTGAGGGCTTAGATTTTTCATACAGTTTATCTCCTATATAGCTAAGATTACCACTGTCAGAATTGCTTTTGGCCTCTATCAAATTTTGGCATCTTCACTAAATGGATGTCAACAAACAATGCATTTTTTCATGTTGAATTACAAGAGGATGTGTACATGTCAATTCCCCAAGGAGTTACACATCTTTAAGCTTCGTAGAAATCTCTTTAAATTGTCTAAGATAATTTTTTTTGGTTAAATATATTTTTGGTCCCTATAGTTTTCTAGAATTTTCATTTTAGTTGCTGAAGATTTTTTTCACACTTTTTAGTCCATGAAGTTTTTTCCGTTAATGTTTTTAGTCCGTACTTTTCATTCAACTAGTGCATACCATTTTAATTTTTTTTTCCGCGATCATGTTTAGTACATTATATGAATCTCTGTTGCAAAAATTTAAATTTTTTTAACAAAAGATGAATTAAATATGATTTTTTTTTTGTTTTTTGCACATAAAAATTCATAAATAATTCATCTTATGTTTAAAAATGCTAAATTTTTATCGGAGCTGTTCTTATAATATTATAAACATGAATACAAAAAATCATTCAAAAATGTGAAAGTATACACGAGTTGAATGAAAAGTAGGAACTAAAAACATTGACGGAAAAAACTTCAGGGACTAAAAAGTGTGTAAAAAATCTTCAGAGACTAAAATGAAAATTCTGAAAAACTATAGGGACCAAAAACATATTTAACCCTTTTTTTTTGTTTGAGAAACTTGTTTGAACAATCAGACATGAGACATGTGCCAAACATATGAATATACCTAATTTCGGAGGTGTTCATGTTTCATAGCCATACATCGCCATATTGCTCGCAGTAACTGCACAAGATTCTTCGAGTAGCACAAAAACCTAGATGGAGATATATTTCCACAACTTCTTTCGGTATCTACCTGCATATAGTGTTAAGGGCATATTTTGATTTACTTATTTAAGCTTATCTACTTCCATAAATTTTATGAGACTATCTAGAAGAACTTATAAAAGTAGTTCATGACAATTTTCATAAGTCTGTTTTCAACTTATTTTCACAAATTCTTCAATATTACTTATGAAAACAACTGGTAGCATATATAAAATCAATTTATCTTTATTTTATCTTTTACTATAAAAATAACTTTTGTCAACTTATACATAAGTGCTTATTATGATAAACACTTATGTTATAAGTTCCAAATAAATTGTTTATCCTAACATGCTCTAGATCACACTGAAATATCTCTGCATCTATGTCTAGTGAATTACTACAGCCCAACCAAATCCAACTTCCCATATTCATCATTTTAATAGTCATTGTACTTTCCCCAAATTGATTTCCACTAAATATACTTTCAAATTTCAAGAATTATGCAATTCTCATTTGTACTCGGGCGAGACCCAAAAAATAGAATGGGCTAAACAATAGGTCACATGGATATTGGGTTGGATACCTCACTCGAGAAAGGCAGAGCTAGCCGCTCCCACAACGTCCACGAGCTATTCTCGCCAGGGCAAGTACCCTAGGGTCTATATATATATATATATAGGAAACCCTAATGATACAAAGGATCTATTACTTTTTACATATTCACGTATTCTAAGACTTAAATTCAGAGCATTTTCTGACTAAGTACCAACATAAATTTTCTACGTAAGAGCATCATCCAATTGCAGAACTAATGAAGAACTGAAAGAATGTTATAATTTCCATAAAGAAGAATTGCAATAGGAAGATTGTGTGATTCCCTTAGCTAATGGAGTTCTTTTATAACTCAAATATCAATAAGCATTGATTTTCATTACTATGTGAAGGTCTGTCACTGTGCGTACTTGAAGTGCGTTCGGAACGGCGGCAGCCTACAATGCGACAACACGACGGTGTCAAAATCGGTCAACATTAAGCCAAAACTATGTACCTTTTCCACTCTAAAGTTAGCTAATCCAGGTCCAGGGTAGTTGTCTTTTGTGTGGTTTATTTGATTGTATTTATTTTCAATGATATCTTGTCTTATGATCTCTAAAATATTTCAACTAATGTTGAATCTCAACCTCTCTTCTAATATCTTTTTTTCTTTGTTTTTTTTTATAAGACCTCTCTTCTAATATCTTAAATTTGAGTGTATTTTTAAAAATCGATTTGTAAGTTGAGGATTATCCATCACATGGAAATAAGTTCGAACCTTATTTCAACTAATGTGAAACTCTTAACATGACATGCAAAAATTGGTATCTTCAAGTACTTATTTTACAAGTTCATCTTCAATTATGAAATAAAGTGCATAAAACCATATATCATAACACTTCTTCACAAAGTTGATTGATTATTACAAAAGAAACCCAAAAATAAAAAACCATTAGATAAACATACTAAGGCATATGAATATAAGATTGTTCATCTCCATAAAGATTAATGTAGTAACTATGCACTACATCAACCACTAATGCAAATGAAAATTCCTCAACTTGTATGAAAATATAGGATATTAATAGGCATCTATAATAACATTTTTTTTCCAAATAGGAATAAGACCAAAACTAACAAGTACCATAAAACTGCATATAACTCAAAGACACAAAACCTTGATTAGATCACAATGCTGAAAATGATGTTTCTGTCTCTCTTTATCTTCCATTTTGTTCAGCAAGCCTTGATCTACACCCTACTTGTTCTAGAAACTTCGTAAGGCGCAAATGCTTTGCAGCCCATTGTTCGGTCAGTTTCTGCTCTTTGGTTTCTGCATCTCTTCTCAATCCTGCTAACTGTTCCTTATATTCTCCTTCAATTCTATCCAACGCAACCGCTTGTTCCTCCCTTAAAGCTTTTATCTTCGCTTCAATTTCCTCCATCTTCTCCCTTCTTCGACTAGCTTTCTCCGATTCCAACTGCAGCTCCACTCGGCTTAACCTCCACGCCGCCTCTTTCTTATGTGCTGCTAATGCATGATGCACTTCTTCCAACTCCTTACAGCAATCCACCAACTCAGACATTACCATGTTTTCACCGTAAGATAGAACAGCTCCATGAGGAGCTACGTTTCCAAGGACAAGAGGCGTGTTGTCTGGTCCTCGTACGGGCTGCTGCATCCACGGAGGAGGCGCTGTAACTGTCGATGGAGAGAGGCTTAATGTCACTGATGGTGAATTTGGCCTAACAGGTGCGGCATTGTTGGAATTCGAAAGCCATGAAGGAAGCAATCCCGGTGTTGGTGGTGCATCGGTATGCAGATATGAACTGTTGGATGCAGCCATGACAAACGAAGGTGAAGGTCTCTCTTTTACTAGTTTCTCGGCAAAACTTTCGAGTATATGTTCGTACTTGCTATCGTTAATCGGGTCGACGGTTCTGTTAATACTACCTTTTGTTTCTCTTTGTTGCTTCTCTTTGAATACTTCCCACCACTTCCCTAACCTCTTAGCAGTGCGACCAGGGACTTGCGCGGCGATTTTCTTCCATTTGTTTCCGTGTGTTGCTTGAAGGCTAATGACAAGGCGTTGTTCTTCCTCAGTGAGAGATCCTTTCTTAATACCTGGCTTGAGATAATTCTTCCACCTTTCTAAACACGATTTTGCGTCCCTATTAAGAGGCGTGTTCATGCGCTGAGATACAAGGTTCCATTCCCTAGGACCGTACTGTTTGACATAAGCGCGTAATAATGCATCCTCTTCCGCTCTCCACCGTTGCCTATCCTTCATTTCCAAGTGAATATCCGACATCCGGTTTCTTGAAACTTGAAATCTTCATAATGTCTCTGGAAAATTCATGACAATTCAATGCATCAATTCACTGTGAAACAAAGTAGTATCTATCAAGAAGGATCAGAGGAGACATAAGAAAATGATTAATCCAATAAGAAAAGTTAACAAACAAACTAACACAAGAATGAAAACTCATATATGCAATGAAGAATCTAACAGAAACAAACAATGCATACAAAACATTTAAGAAGAATGCATGATAACAACAGAAACTCTCCAGGATCAATCAATACCCTTTGACTTCAAAGCATTAAAATTTCTCAGCTAAAGTACTAATGATGTCATCAATTCTTTCTATCAGAAGATTCATGTCTAAGTTTTCATAGCAAAATCAATGTATGAAGTCAATATGTCAAATTGCAATCACATAATCTAATATAGATTCTAGTATCAAGTCTATTTCACAATTTCAATTAGACAAGGGAAAATTTTAGTCAAAATTTGTGGCCTTAATTTGTTAAAGAGGCATAAAAAAAACCTTCAGGAATGGCGAATGGTGTCATAGGGTTATACAGAAAACATTTCAGGGCAAATTCTTAGATTAAATTTAAGATTTTTTTAAAATTTATTTTAATGAATAATTGAAATTTTAGATTAGCATCCAAATAAGTAATAACCACTCATATCAGCTCAAAAACAGAACAAAAAAGGGACTCAGAGAATGTTCAACACAACAATTAAAAGCATACACAAAGATATAATGGTTGAATTTCAATACTTGTTGGTAATTGAATGTACAAAATCAATGAATATCTCTAAATTCATGAACATTATGAAACAATTTGAAGTAACAGCAAAACAAGAACACAAAAATTGTAACATAAAACACATTATTTATACAATATAACAACAGCATATATACTAACACATGAGCTTATATAAGTATAATGCAACAAAATAACAGAACAACCTATTGAACAAAAGAAGAACACGAGAACAAGAATCTTTTTTTTTTTTTGAAAAAAGAACAAGAATCTTAAAAAACACATGACAAGAATCTTATCCACCAAAACAAACCCACATAACAAAAATCTTAAAAAAAAAAACACATTTTTAGAAGAAAAAAAGAATCTTTTAGATATTTAGTAACAACCCAGATGAATTTTGTTGAAAAAATGGACACAACCTTACCTTTGAGTATCTAACAAGAATGTAAGAAATTCTGGGCCATGAAAGAAAAGATAGCAAAGTTGGAAATGGGTTGTTAGAAAAAGAGGAAGTGAAAACCGAGGTGCAGTGTAATGCAGGAGTAAGCAGTACCTTATCATGGTTTTTTGTAGAGAGAGAGAGATGGACCAGAGAGAGAAAAAAGTGTGAAAAGACAAGACATGAAGAGAAAGACCCCACAAGAGAGAGATAATACAAGAGAGAGAGAGGGTACGTCAGATTCAGCGCTTATTATGCGAGAAAGAAAGAAAGGGCACGCGAGTGATAAGGGACACACATGATCAGTTCACTCATAGCAGTATAGTAGCAGGTAGGTAAATCAATGCTGTAACCCATTTTTCATTTTATAGTAACTGTAGTATTTAATTAAGGAAAATGTTAAATAGTACTCCTAAACACTGTTTAAGGAATCATATATAGCAAAATAATATCGAAATTTGTGCGATCAACTCTTTAAAGTATTATTTTCAATTAAAAAGTTTATTTTTCTGGTAGCATAACCCTAACTAAAATCATCTTCTTACACTAATTTTCTCTACTATCTCATCTAAAGAAATCTTTAGAGAATAAAGTGACGATGTTACGATTAATAAATTAAGCAAAATGCTAAAGAATAATCCAGACACTGCTTAAGCATATTAAAATAAAATTTCTGTTTCGAAATTCGTACATTTAATACTTTAAAAGTATAAAAAATTATCTTTTTAATATTAATTTTATTTTTTATATTCTATTTTGGTATGCTTAACAAGTGCCCTGAACATTCTTTAGCATACCCATAAATTAAAGGTAGATATTATATTTACACAATATAGTATTAGTTTTGATTTAAATCAATTTAACTCATTAAATTATTGTGTAAAAGTTCAACATTCAATCAGCGAATTTATAAAATCTCGGCAAAGATTGCGGCTGATGATTGGTAATGTGATTTTCGAGTCTCAGTCTGCGTTTGTGAAGGATAGGCAAATTTTCGATGGTATTCTCATTGCTAATGAGGTGGTGGACGAGGCGCGAAAATCTAAAAAGGACGATGTTATGGGTAGAATGTCTTTTCCAACCATGTGGAGGAAATGAATTAGTGAATGTGTGTGTATGGCTACGACGTCAGTTTTAGTTAATGGTAGTCTGACTGACGAATTCCCTCTTCAGCGAGGCCTATAGCAAGGTGACCCGCTGTCTCCCTTCCTTTTTCTCTTGGCTGCTGAGGGGCTTAATGTGCTGATGGAGGCCATGGTAGCGCAAAACTTATTTACGGGGTATAGTATTGGTGAGCGGGATCCTATTTCGGTGACGCACCTCCAGTTTGCTAACGATACACTCCTGCTGGGGGTTAAAAGTTTGCAAATGTCTGAGCTTTGCGTGCTGTTCTTGTGCTGTTTGAGACTATGTCGGGCCTGAAGGTGAATTTTAATAAAAGTATGCTGGTTGAGATCAATATTCCTGATTCTTGGTTAGGTGAAGTTGCGACTGCTCTGTGTTGTAAAGTGGGAAAAGTTCATTTTCTTTATCTGGGTCTTTCGATTGGGGGTGATCCAAGGTGTCTGGGATTTTGGGAACCGGTGTTGGAGGATGCTGGTGGATATACAGAGATTGTGATTTATAGTGTTGGCAGCTCGTTACAGGGTGGAGGGTGGTAGACTCCGAGATGGAGGTCAGCAAGGGTGTTCTTGGTGGAGGGAGATAATGTGTATTAGGAACGATGGTGGGGAGCTTTGGGGTAGTTGGTTTGGGGAGCATATCTCGAGGAGGGTGGTGGACGTGTCAGATACTTTTTTCTGGACCGATCCCTAGGTGGATGAGATTCCTTTGTGTGTGCGGTTTGGGCGCCTGTTTGATTTGGCGGAGACCAAACTGCGTTCGGTGGCTGAGATGTTTTCACTAGGGTGGGGAGTGGGCGGGGAGACTTGAGAGTGGCGGAGGCAGCTGAGGGCGTGAGAGGAGGAGATGTTCGGGGAGTGTCAGTCTTTACTTCTTAATCACTTATTGTAGGCTCAGATTACAGATATGTGGCAGTGGCAGCCAGATCTTGACACAGGCTGCACTGTTCGGGGAGCTTACCATCTCTTGACTTCTCATGGTTCGGCTACTATGGATGGAACAAATACTCTTATTTGACACTCTCAGGTCCATTTGAATGTTTCCATTTGAAGGTCTCATTTTGTAGCTTACTTGGCTTGCTTGCATTTGAGTTATGTGGACGGAAAGAAATCATCGACTGTTTAGAGGCTTAGCAGGCACTGCCCACCATTTGTTGGACAAGATCAAGCTATTTTCGTACAGGTGGTTGAAGATGACGAGTGTTACTTTAACTTCAAACTACCATAGCTGGTGGTCTAATCCTTTGCTGTGTTTGGGCTTTGTATGATTTGTTTTATGATTATTTTCTCTGACTCTTTGTAAACTTTTGTAGTCTATCTCGACACGTCTTGTGGCGGGGAGGATGTTTTAGTTAATATATCATTTTGGCTTGTTAAAAAAAATTCAATCAGTGATATTAAAAATCATTCTAAGGAGCATAATAGATAGTAGACACTATTGTTAAAGAATGAACAAAATTGTTATGGCTAGTTAAGATTAGAACTGATAAATGGGTTGGCCCGATCCAGCCAGGCTCGGCCAGTGGGTCAGACAATATATATGGGCTAGCCTGGCCCGATCCAGTTATTGTTCGGCTACACATTATTTATGACTCCGGCCCAGCCCGTATAAGCCATGCGGGCTAATGTGCCTGGCCTGGTACGACCCATTTCATCTTTTTTCTTCCATTTATTCGTTCTATTTTTATATGACTTTGATGTATTAGTTTCTCATAATTATCAATTTTATTGAGATATAATTTTATGCAAGTGTAAATAATTTTTACATTAGCACTAAATGTCAATTAAACTCAAGTTTGATTCTTATAAAAGAAATAAAATAAAATAAATAAATTATAAACTTAAGTTTTTAAGGAATTTTAGACAAATATTACCCTTTTATTATGTTTACACATTTAACTATATTTTTTTATAATAAAATTTCAATTAGATGGTAATTTTTTTATGTTTTAATTGATATTATTCTTACAAAAATGACATAAATTTTTCGTTAATGTGTCGGCCCGAATTCAATGGGCTAGCCCGGTCCAACCCAATTTTCATTTGGGCTACATGGGTTTGGGCCAAAAATGCTTGGGTTCATTTGGGCTAAGTTTTTGAGGTTCGATCCACCCAAGTCCGCGGACTAATGAGCCAACCCATCAATCTCACCCATTTTTTACGGCTCTTGTTAAGATGGTTCTACACTCCTCAATGATAGAACTATATTTCAATATTATTATATTTTTTTTGGGTACATTCGGATTTTATTTATTATTATTTTTTGGTACAAAGATCTTATTATTTATTATTATTTATTTTTTGGTATAAAAGATCTTATTATTTTATTATGAAACATATCAACATTCAACAACATGTTTGTGGTCGAGTTCAAAAATAACATTTTGGAGACTTGCACTAGTGATCCAATGGAGAGGATTAAGTAAACCCTAAACTTCACATTCAATTCAACCGGTTAGAGTGTCATGCATCATCTACAAAATGTCGAATTTTAAAATAAAGGAGTTAATTCTACAAAATGGTGAAAATAGGAGGCAAAACTACAATTAAGCCAATTTTATTTTTTACATTTTTGATATAAAGTAATCCATATTAGACTTAGAATTTTCTTACAAATGAATTTGTATTTTTCTATTTTCTTAATGAAAGGGCGGTGTATAATTGTGTAACAACATTCCATAAATAAACATGACAAAAAAGGAACCCACAAGAGTATACCATTTGCATACGCCTCTCTCACATGGAATTTGAGAGTAAGCGTTACTGTGCTTTTTTAGGATCAACTGTATAATGTCATGCTCAGTTGCTCACTCATGAAAAAGAAACTATATGATAAAAAAATAATATAATATGTTGTTATCAGAGTTAGGATATATAGTTTGAAATATTTATTTTAACAACCTATGAGATTATTGCGAATTATTTACTGTGTCATTCTATTTTTCTCTTTAAGATGTTTCTTGACATTGTTCAAAATTATGCAAGTTAATTATCAACTACGATGTTTCAAGGATAAAAGAGTTCATCTACCAATGTATTGGAGTTTTACTATAAGATCCAATATATTCTCTAATATGATATTAAGACCACTCGAATAAAATTCTAAGCCATTATTGGCGGCCCTACATAGCCGTCGAAAACGTCCAGTGCTGTTCCTGACATTTCATGGGCCCTAGGCCCAAATAAAAAAAATTCTTTCATTTGATATAAGAAATTTTTTTCCTACCCCTACATTTATCACTTTATCCCAACAATTAATAGTGAATGGACAAATATGCCCTCATATATAAGGTAAAACTAAAAAAAAAACATTTTCTACACTATTCAGAAAAAGTTTGCCGGTGTGAGTAAAAGGAAAAAGAGAGAGTAAGTGTCGAAATAGGTACCGGTACACTTTTTAAAAGTGTGCCGGTTTGAAATTATTACCAGAAAAGTTTGGTTTGAGTTTGCCGGTATAAATATGCATACGGCACACTTTTATGTAAATGTTCCGGTTTGTATAAATTGCAAAAAAAACCTTATTCACCTGAACACTTAAAAATGTGTTCCGGTATATAAATAAAGATAAAGTAACAATGACAGAGAATAGAGAAAACACACAAAGAATTCTCATGGCTTGAATCGCCATGAAAAGCACAAGAAAAACACAAAGAATTCCCACATTCAAATTTACACCCATTTTTATATTGCCTTAATTTCCTTCCACAATCTCATATCTCTAAAACACAACTCAGCTAGATCTGTTTTGTTCTCACCCTTGAAAGTTGTAACACTTTTGGTTATTGAAGTTGGCACAAAAAGCACAAAGTTGTTAGTGGTTGTTAGGTTGATACTCCTCAATACTCAACTCTGTCTGACTTGTTAGTGGAGATTGTCGTGTTTGTTCTGTTTTGTTCACATTATTTGAAAATTTTCTTTCATACACTGGAACACATTTTCAAGTGTTCAAGTGAATAAGATTTTCTGCAAGTGTTTCGGTAATTAAGTTTTACGATAAATATTATCAAAAAATAATATACCGAAACATTTTTGAAAAGTGTTTAGGTAAAATTAACAAACCGAAAAATTAAAGTGTTCCAAAACGTTATGTTTGAAGGGTAGAATGAGAATATTTTAAAATATGTTATGGTAAAGGGATAAATATTGGGGTAGATTTTTTTTTTAATAGCATTTATAAATATCAAACCGATGACTTTCTTGTTCATAATCGCCACCATGATTATCAATATTAGTTACATTTGGCACATCATTAGGAACAATTGAATTATCATCAACTTCATCATTTTCATGATCCAAATTTTCGTTTGACTGATTCAAATTTTTATTGCTGTTATTAGTCAAATTTACTTGTGAATTTTTCAACAGCCCTTTGTTGTGATTTTATTAGCTCTTCCTTTCGTTTTCTTTTCGCTTTTCATTATCAGATAAATGTTTCTTAGGCAACATGTTCTAAGCTTCAGATAGAAACAAAAAAAACTCAAGTAGAGAACAATAGAATATGTGAAGTAGAATGCTGACTTCGAAGAACAATTGAAAAATCGTAAGATTCAAATGGTTGAAATTGGATGCAAAAAATAACCTGTTAAGTATCAACAATTTGTAGAAAATAAATTAAATAACTTATTAATAAAATTAGAAACACAAAAAATAAAACAACGCCAAAACCTAAACAAGAAAAACCTATAACATTCATACATACCTTACAAGAATGCAAGAATTAGAAAGAAAAAAAAAACGAAACAAACTCAATAGAAATTAGGAACAAAGACAAGTGGTGTCGTCTTTTTGTTGTTCTTTTCTATTTTTTTTATAGAGTTTGTAGGGTGCTATTTTAATCTTATCATTATGCCTAATTATTTACTAGGTATAAAAAAAATTGGACCTCAATCACATTTTAAATAACACCTATTTCTAGGCTTAATCATATTTTCTTTCTTTAAATATATTGATTTTTTTTATAATAGTGATGGTGGCTCTGCAAGTGCACAGAATTGCAACCAAGTAATAAAGTAGTAAGTAATCGTTCTCCACAGAGATTGTGCAAAAGTTACCACTTTTGATTATGAATTAGATGTTGAAGGTAAATTAAAGTAAAAGGTTTTGCATTCGCTTTGTTTGTTTGAAGGGATTTTGAAACAGTTTGAAATAAATGACAATTAAAGTTAATAGCAATTGCAATAAAGAGTTTAGTTTCAGATGAGAACTAGTGGTTAAGTACTTTCGAATTCCTCCCTTATTCCTGCTTGGTAACTGGCGCTATATCAGCTTACTATCGAAGTGTTATCTGGAGATTAATTTCTATTAAAGTAAGCCTAGTATAACTATACTTACTTCTATTGTAATCTGTTTAGGTCGAACCAATCAAACTAGGTTTAGCCTTCGTTATTTCGTGTCCTTACCCACAAGTTCACTGGCATAACTGGTTCCCTAATATCAGTACATAATTTAACTATGTGTGATTCTTAATCTCAAACCTAACCGCAGATACTGAATTTAATGGTATCATATAGGTATGTTAAAGTATCTCTTTGATTCAGAAGTCTTAGACGTGTCACGGTATCCAGTATAAAACGATAAATAGAGATACTAACAAATAATAAATGAATAGCAATTTGTAAATAGACTTGGAATATAACCAGATTACATGTTTCAAGCATTCCTAGGGGAGTTCATTTACTTGACCTAACCCTGATGGGTTTAGCTACTAAAGACAATAATAAAACAATAAGGAAAATAAAGCATAAAGATTACCCTTATGCCCTTGGAGCACCTGAGCCTTCTTTGCCTCCTCTTTAGAGTTCTCCTAACTTTCTTGTGAATATTGAATAGTTCTCAATATTTTTGAATGAATAATAGTGAAAGAGGAAGACTCTATTTATAGTTTTTCAGATGAGTTTGGGCTTTTTCTGCGCGTCCATCGCACCCATCGTGGCCACGATGGCGTGTATTTTTGCCTCATCGTGGCCACGATGGATCGTATCGTGGTACGATAGAAGATCTTCTCCAGATTTTCCGCGTTCTTTAATCGCTCTCATCGTGCCACGATGACAAGTCATCGTGGTACGATGGAAAAGATTTGTTGTAGATTGTCTTCAATTCTAAACCGCCTTCTCATCGCGCCACGCCGGATCTCGTCGTAGGTACGATGGTTGCGCTGTTTATTACGTTTTTGCCCTTTTTTGATGCTTTTTCCACTTTTCTTGCTTCTGGGCCAAGTAACTTCTCTTTTCCATGTATATGCTTGCTTTTAGGCTTCAATTGCTATTAAAACTACCCTAATTTACTACTAAAAATATCATATAATTGACCGTCATCAAATAGTATGTTTTCTTTCTTTAAATATAATTGATTTTTTTTTAAAATAATAGTAGGTAGGTATGACAAAAGAATTTGGGCCCCTAAAAATAATGGGCCCTAAGCCATGACACTCATTTTGCCTATTCTCAGGGCCGGGCCTGAAAACGTTGGCAGCTTTTCTTGCATTATTGGCGGCCCCTAACCGCGCCAATAATGTCAAGTCTGCACCATTGCCAGCTTTTCATGCATTAATTTATTTGTTTATTTGTTCCATGTTTCTTTATTGGCTAGCCCTCAATAATTTTGGTCATGAAATTAAGGTTTTTTGTAGTGAGTTAGACTCAACTTCCAACTTTAAGATGGTATCAGAGTCTCTTCACGATCCGTTGGGCCACCTGTTATCAGGTTTACACTATCGGGCCATCTACCGTTTATATCCACGCACCAAACCCAATAGTGCTGGGCGTGAGAGTGTGTGTTAAGAAGTCCCACATCAGTTACAAGATAGCTTGAATGTGTATTTATAAGTGAGGGCAATCCTCAACTTACAAGCTGTTTTTGTAAGATTGAGTTAGACCCAACTGTCAATTCTAAGAGTAGCTTTTGAAAAATTATGGTGGATCGCCGTGATTCTGACATATGCACGCATAACAAACATAGACAAATCTTTCAATTTCATAAAACAAGTAAACTGCCAAATGCCCCGGAATTTGAAAATAGGCAAATACCTCCCTGAAATTATAAAACATCAATCAAATTACCCCATGACGTGGACTTTGACTGGTAGTGTCAGAGGGCAATTTGATTAACTTTTTATAATTTTAGGGGGTATTTGTCTATTTCCAAATTTTACGGGGTATTTGACGAATTTTAAAATTTCAGCCAGTTTACTCTTCGTAAAACACTATAAAATTACACTAAATTCCTTCCTCCCTGAAAACTAAAGTCACCCAATCCTTTCCCATATATAAAAGACATCAGAGAAAACTAGATACTAACTTCTATTTACATCAGCTAGCAGCAATCCTAGATCTGCCGCCTATACACCTGCTCTTGAAACTTAAGAAACAAGTGCTTTTCATCCCCTTTTGTTTCTGCATAATTTTTCAACATATGTTCATTATTCTTCTTCAATGTCTTAAACCTTTTACATCAGGTCATTGAAACCTTTACTCCTTAAGTCAAACATTACTAACCAAAAACTCAGAACAAAACAACAGAAGCATGCATGCATTATTGCATTAATGTCATATCCTATCCTATATTAGTAATACTTGCAGTCAAGGAGGAGTATTGCATTACATTACATCACTGCTGAGGGAAAAAGAGAGATTGAAAACATGGAATGTAACAAAAGTGATTGAGGAGCTATGAAGTGTATAGCCAAAAGGGTCCAATGGAAGGAGCCATATGAGATAAGACATTGGTGAAAAGGATGTATTATTATTTCATTGCAAAAGACATCACACTGCTTCTCTGCTCCTCTTTATTTGTTATCAAGAGATATTTTGTTTGTACTTATTTGTACAATGACATAACTATAACTCACTATATATGTCATAATTATTTGCTTGTCAGTGTTCAAACTTCAAATTATTCAAGTTATACCATTATATCTGTATTCATGAATTTATGTTCTGATTCATCAGAACAAAATTATCATGTAATTTTTTTTATTTTATTTCATTCACTAGTAATTTTTATGGAAAAAATTCAAATCTATTTGAATATTTTTTGTAAATTAATAATAATTCCCCTCCGGCCTCTCCCCAATTTTTATTTTTATTTTTTGTAAAAAGAAACTAGTTCTAAATAAATTATAATGTTTGGGTAGGTACTACTTGTACTATATATGGTACTCAGTTTTCTATACTCGCCGTTTAAAAAAATACTCATATTCTAAGTATCTAAACACTGGTATCCATAATCGTTACCTGCAATTTAACTATAGACTAAAACCTTTTGCTATACATAATCATTTATCTTTTTTCTCCATTTATGTCATTCATCTTTTAAAAAGTGCAAAAAATTTCCTCTTCGACCACATTAGGAGGATGAAAATATGGAGGTAGGAGATAATAACATTATACTTTATTTGATTTTTTTCTAATTTAAGAGGGTAATCTTGTAAAATAGGGGCAATTTAGGGTGGGTACCAGTGTTCTCAGTACTAGTCTCGCCGCATTTTTTGAATCCAAAGAAAATCCAAACGCATTCAAAATGATTTTTGTCTTGCATTCTGAAATCTAAATTGTTTTGAATTAGACGAGCCATCGAAAAAAGTTATTTTGAAGGAAATTGCTTTTTATAAAATTGAGTTTGATTTGAAGTGAACATTATGTTGATTTTATTTTATGTTTTTTCTATATAAAGTTTGATAACTTATCATTGTGAATTTTTCATTAATCAAACATTCCGAGAAAAATCAATTCTTATACAAAATTCCTGTTTGTTTGGGGAAAAAATATCACTTTTCATGTCTCCCATCATGTAACCAAACATGCAATTAGTATATCACAAACATTTACACTTTGAAAACTAATACTTAAAATCACCACTCAACAATAATTTTAAATGAAAAACAATACACACAATAAGTATATGTGCTGATATATATATATATATATATATATATATATATATATATATATATCATTTTGGTTTGTTAAAAAAAAAGTATATACAAATAAAGTAACAAAAAAAAGTACTTAACAGTTAGTACTTAGTACTATATGAGTTAAATCACTAGAGTAAAATTGAGAGTGTGCAGAGCAAAAAGTACAGTATTTGTCCAAAAATATATAATACTATATGTGTATAATGGATTGGTTGAACTCGAAAATTATCAAAACATAACAGAATTTTTTGTAGCTAAAATGAAAACTCATAAATCCTGTAAAAGACAACATAATTAGTACGTATAAACAACCGTCCGAAGTAAATAGTTCAATTGATGAGTTGAATTACACCGTAAGTTTATTCGGAGGTCTATTTTTTCTTTTTCTTTTTCGGAGGTCTATTTTTAATTAATCACTAAAAACTAACATAACTCTTTAATTTTGTAAAAAAAAAAAAACTCTTTAACGTATTTATTACAAAAATACTACATTCATTCTCTCTCTCTCTCTCTCATAATTTTTAAAAAATGTTTTAAGCTAATTTACATAATCTAATTAATAAAATTAGTTATTTTTAATATAATTGTATATACTAGTAACTTTTTATTATTTTGTTATTATTTAATTTTTAATTAATATTACTTTTTTTTGGTCGAAAATTAATATTACTTTAAATTATGAAAATGAAAATAAAAAGTAATAGAAACTTTCACAAACACTAATCTTTAAAAATCAAGGGAGGATTAGTGGAAAATTTCTCAACGCACCTCAACATTTCTCCCGCACTCCCTAGCGCACCTAAAAAAATTCGGAAAATACGGAAAATTTACACTAAAAAAAATTCGGAAAACGTTTTCCGAATTTTTTGGGGAGTGCGGGAGAAAGTGGGTGGGTGCGTTGAGAAATTTTCGGATTAGTGAGTGGTGGAAACGGGCCATATTCACATAAGCCCACGACGTAACTTTGTCGGGCCCAAGCTAAACTAAACTTTTATTTTTTTGGTAGAAAATTTTATTTATTAGAGAAAGTCCTCCAAGAGTATACCTCTTGCCGTCTTACATTCTCCCATGCATTGAAAGAGGCTTTGTATCAGGTGGTTGCTGAGCCAAGTTCTGTAGGCGATTGGGTCCAATTGTTGCTTCTTTCTCGATGCAGTTTACAGGTGGTCAAGCCTCAGACTAGACGGGACTGCAGGACAGGAATCAAGTCATTGCAACAACATCACATCTTATGCTATTTGGCTAGATGGAGAGAAACAGATGGTGTCGCCAAACTAGTTGATAGTATGTTGGACAATTATGGACATGAGGGTCAAGGTTATGGAAAAGATAACAGTGAGGAGAAAAAAAGAAGAAGGGCGCTAACATTAAGCAATGTCTTCGTAAGGTTGCAGATGGACATTTCACAGCAGCTGTGAAGGTGTTGGGATCATCTGGAGTATCCCCCTGTAATGGAGGCACCTTGAAGGCTTTGGGTGATAAGCACCCGTACATGCCACCTCCATATGTGCCAACCATCATGTATTCTGATGTTCCCCTTGTGGTCTAAGTCAATATTGTTTTAAAGTGCACTAAATTGTTCCCAAAAGGGACATCGTGTGGTAGAGATGTGTTGAGGGCCTAACACTTATTAGATGCACTATGCGGAGAAGGTTCGACAGTGGCAAGAGATCTTGTATGGGCTATCACTCCAGTGGTTAACTTATGGCTTGATGGAAGATGTCCAATGAGTTTATAGCCTCTACACCATTGACACCATTATTAAAACCTGATGGTGGGATACGTCCTATTGTAGTAGGCACTATTTGGAGGCGTTTTGTATCTAAGGTGGCTATGAAAGGAGTCTGCAAAGATGTGGCCAAATACCTCAACGACTTTCAGTTTGGGGTCAGGATATCAGGTGGTGCAGAGGCCATTTTGCACAGTGCCAACAGGCTGTTGAGCCATCGACATTAAGATGGTTCTTTGGCTATCTCACTGTAAATTTCTCGAAGGCGTTCAACATGATAGATATGTCAGCACTACCGCACGAGGTGGGGGTGAAATGTCCCTCTATTTTTTTGTGGGTTGAGTTTCTTTATGGGCAGGCGGCGAGGTTGTACATTGGAGATGATCATATTATGTCATCCATTGGAGTGCAACAAGGTGACCCTCTGAGACCGCTCCTTTTTGCCCTTGTTTTACACCCTCTTGTTCATAAGACCCGAGACAATTGCAAGCTTCTTCTCCATGCTTGGTATCTTGATGATGGGACTATCGTAAGAGATTCAAGGGAAATGACTAAAGCGCTAGATATATAATTCGAGAGACCGGACCAAAATTAAGCCTTACTTTGAATATCCGTAAGACTGACATCTTTTGGCCTTCGTGCAATGGAAGTAAACTTCATGAAGGGTTGTTCCCTTCAGATATTGAGAGGCATGTTAAGATCACATATTGAGAGATAGTGCAATATATGGTATTAAATCTGATTTTGACATTGCCTTGGATAGTCTCCGTAATATGCTTCTGACTTTTGACTTGAGCAGTTTCGCTAGCAAGGACACCGTCCCTATAAAGCGCAACATGCTTTGGTGAGTGGCCTTTTTAGTAAAATTGTTCAGGATATGGAAGTCAATTTTGACACGACAATCAGACATAAAACAGTTTTTGAGTGTTTGCAAGCATCTTATGCTCAAAATTTCCTCTTAACTATCCCCGTCGATGGGTTGTGACAACATATGTCACCGGTAAAGTACCGCACTATTCTCAAACATAAGTTATAGTATTTGTTTAAATATATTGATATAAAATAATCTTTAAATTGGTTAATAATACTTTTTTTTTTTTTTTATATATTTAAACAAGAGTGTCATAGTAAAAAAACATTGGTTTAAAATGAATTTCAATTTAAATTTTGTCAATGTCCTTTATTTTTTTTTTTGGTATACCAATATGTCCTTTATTTATTACTCTATACACACTATTCTCAATGTATTATATTTCTTTACATTTATGATGATGGCAAACACATTAGATAGTTAAGAGAGTTGGTTTAGTAAAAGAGTCATGTTATAAGAGCAAAGATGAGAGAGTATCTAAATATAAAAATTTGCATTCAATAAAAAAAATTAAATTTTTAAAAAGTTAAATGCACAAATTTTAATAAACACTCCCTAAGTTAAAGCGTTCGGAAGAATCCAAATCCAATTTTTGATAAGAACAATTTTTAACTAAACTTTACTTATCCAGTTACCAAACTCTGAATTATCAAAATTTTCTTCATAATATGTACTTCATGCAATATTCTTAAACACGTTCATTTTAAATGACAGAGTACATAGTATTTTCAACAAAGTGTTGATGCCTTATAAATCGGTTGATCATATTGATGATAAAGCAAGGAAAAGTGGCCGAAAACACAATGGAAAGATGCTTACAAAGTGCCTAACTACTTTAGGAGCACTACTTACTGCTACTAGCTATAGGAGCTTGGTGTTTGTGTTTGTGTCTCTTTCTGACACATGAAAGGGTACCTTAGGAAATGGGCAGCACCTCCAGCTATAGTACGTATGAAAGAAGAGTAAAGACAAAAGCACTGAAATGAAGCAGAGGGAGGAAAATAAAGTTGGAATTGGACAACACATTGGGGAGACCCCTACCCTCCAGAGAGAAAAAAATGCTAAAGCTGCACCAAAACAGACTCATACGTTGGTTTCAGCGCTCAAAATACTGCTACCTTCTCCTTTACATTCACATTCTCCCCACCAGTGTCACCATAAAATACAAGGTTGTTAATTATCCATCTCCCGACTCAGGTTACATGCAGTGGCGGATCCAAAACTCTGAATCAAGAGTGCGATTTATTTCATTTGATTAATGTTAACTTTATATAAAGATATGAGTATTAAAATATTAAATTTTTAATCAAATTAATTACACATTAAAAATGTTCTAATGGATGTTTGAGTGTGGCATGCTGATGGGGTTGAACGTGTTAGAGGTTGTTTGGTTGATTTCAAAATGATGGAGGAGAGACTATCGGTGTAGATTTGACCAGAGTTTTCTTATTTGTGGGACTAGGAGTTGTAGATTTTACTATGAGACATACAACCCTCAATTTATTCAAAAATAAAACACAAACCAAAATTTAAATTTTTTTAGAAAAAGTTCGGATTCTAGAATACAAACTTTCCGAACTTTATTTTCGGAGGAAAAAACAGAATTGGGGGCGCTGATAAGAGAAAGATAGGGGTGGAAAAGAAAAATTCCAAAAGTAACATTACAAGGCCCAAGCCCATAATAACACAACATATAACTGATAGTCTTAGACCAGTTATTTGTTGTTTATAACATGAAGTTTTCTCTTCCCACCCCCCGTGAATCTTTTATCCCCTTGAATTTCCAATTTTGCTCTTGAAAAAATTTCGGTTCGTAGAAACCGAAGTTTTTTTTTGCCTTGAAAACAAATTTCGGTTTCTAAAAACCGAAATTTACTATGAATTTGCACTAGTAAAAATTCGGTTTCTGCGAACCGAATTTTTCTGCAAGGGCAAAATTGGAATATTGGGGGTATAAAAGATTCACGGGAGGTGAGAAGAGAAAACATCTTATAACATTGGAAAGAAATTAAAATTTGTACCCGCCACACTTTACTCATCTACCAGTACTCCTCTTGGTAGGTGTTTTCAAAAGAAAAGTAATTTAATATTTAGATGTGATTTAAAATTCCTTAATTTTTTTGGGATAAAATATTTTAAAATTCTCATTATTTAAAAAATTCGTTAAATTAAACATTCAAATAAGAGAATTTAGATAGAATAATTTGAAAAATATTCCTCCATTCAAAAACACACTAGAGTTTTTATATGTTATTATTATTTACGTGACTTATGTTTTTCTTGAATTATGCTCACGGAATTATGCGTCATTCCTACCAACTGAATGCTCACTGAGACCGTAACTTATGCTTATTACTACTTGTTAAGATGACTTTATGGAGAATGTAACTTATAGATTATTATTATTATTATTATTATTATTATTATTATTATTATTATTATTATTATTATTATTAGGATATTTATTTTAGGATAAAATATGTTTGTAGTCTCTATAAACTAACGTTCTTTTAAATTTAGTCTCTCTTGAATTTTATTGGTAACTTTAGTTCTTCATAATATAACAGTTTGTAAAAATAGTCTCTATTTTTAAAATTATTTACAACAAATGGATATTTTTAGTCCTTAAGTTTGTGAATAATTTGTGAATTTATGGAATAAAAAGTGAATAATTTTTATGAAGGACTAAACATAAAAGTTTATGAATTTACGGGGATTAAAACATAATTAACCCTTTATTTTATAGGTGAATTTTGAATAAAGACATTGCAATGTAAAACATCTCTTGGTGAATTATTTGTGGGAACCGATAAATCACACAACTCAATTTATGGTAATTTGATGATAAATATGAAAATTAAACTATAGTCAGAGAATTCTAGAGTTAACTACAACTAGAACTTTGACCCATGCGATGTATTGGTCTAATTAGCTGTAATATGTAACAATAAAAAATATAATATAAAAATTCTAAGAGCATCTTCAATAAGAGTATTATAAGGAATTTCACAGACTAATTTTTCTATATTTGTTTATGTGCTTATTTTATATTTTATCACCGACCACTTCACCCAACTTACTTTCTTTCCTCCTCTAGCTCCCCCCATAAGAATTCCCTTTGGATACGCACCACTTGCTTCCATACTTTCACCAGCATCTTCAAGAAAGAAAGATAAAAAATTGAGATTGCATTCAACACCGCATTAATCAACACTATCCTACCACCAAGGCTAATGTGCTTATTTCGCCAAGAAAACAACCGTTGCCGAAGATAGTCCAAAAGAGGATCCCAAGTTGACACACTTTTGGGATTCGCCCCTATCGGAAGCCCAAGTTGACACACTTTTGGGATTCGCCCCTATCGAAAGTCCAAGATACTTAAATGGGATAGAACTAAGACGACAATTTAGAAAGGTTGAGGCCATCGTCAAGAAATTCGCGGAAACATTCACACCCATTAACCCGCTATTCCAAAAATTAACTTTAAGACCGAATTAACAAAGCCATTGAAAACTCACACATACAAAGTGGAGTGACTGAGATTCGAACCCCCGCCATGACGTCCGACACTAACAATTTTGACATTTCCAGCCGGTTGAGCTAGAATTTGTGGACAACTTTTCTTTTATAGTCAGAACAAAATCAAAGAATGAAACAAACTATAACAAGTCAGTAATGATGTGATAATTATTCTACGGTGGCGAACACTATTTTTCTTAGATTCAATTTACAGGGGCGGACATCATGCACATAAGGTGGGGTACTATAACATCATACAGTTTAAGGGTGGCGGTCGCCCCATATGTGATATACTTAGTTCCGTCGCTGGGTGGAGTTTTATTATTATTTGTTTAATTTTTTTTTTAATAATAGCATATGTGGTGTGACAACCATGGGGCTTGTAAGTCACTTAAGTTAGTTTTCACATGTGTGTTGGTTTGATCAAAATCAAATATTTTTTAAAAAGGGATAAAATTACTATTTTGAAAGTTAGGTTTCCAACATGGCAATTTAGCTTAAAATAAAATAAATTTTTTTGGATCATCATGAGAAAAACAAAGATAGTCATTCAGAACCCTAATAACCAAACGTGAACTTAAAACAACCGATATAATCAAGATTGGTACGACATAACAACCCTAATTTTTAAGATCTTGTTCCGGAAGGGTTCAGGAAGTGGAGCCAATACTCTTGATAACACCGAAAAATGCACTATTTTATCATTATTATTTCTTTAAGTATTTTAATATTTTATCTAATTTATCCTAGTATTAATAAAATAATTATTGTTTTTTTTTTATGAAACTACAGATGTGCCGAGACCAAAAAAAATATCAAAGAAACAAAGCAAAACAAGTGGCACCAGCCACATGAATACAAGGCGCCAGCCATGTATTTAAGGGACACAAATTTTGTGCTAGCCACAAGATTTAAGGTGCTGGCCACAAGATTTAAAGTGCCGGCCGTGAGATTTAAGGTGCCAGCCGTGGAATTTAAGGCGCCAGTCACACAATTCTGTTACACAAAATATGGCGCCAGCCTTGAAAATTGTGGCGCCAGTCACCTATTTTAAAGGAACACGTGCAAAATTTAAACAACACATGGCGCCGGTCGTGAGCTATTCTTCAGCAAAAATATCAGTCTCATCTTATCAAGTCAGTTGCGAATCGTGGGGAGAAATTAAAGTAACTGAAAGCAGAAAAGGCAGGACTCCTCAGTCTATATATAGATGCATTCAGAATGAATTAAAGAGGATCTTTCACTACGTCAAGCTGAAGAGAAAAAACACATACTTTAAATTTTTAGACTTAAGTTTACTGCTTTACGTGTTGAGAGCTGCAGCTTGTCCTTTGTTTCCTGTTTCAATTCCAGTTTCGGTTGTCTGTAAGTTTACATTAATCAATATATTTAAGTTTATTTTCCAAATTCCAGTTACTATTACTGCTCACTTTAATTATTTTAAATCCATATCTATGTTTTCTTTTTCCCGTAACTACTATTATATTATGCCTTTATTTATAATTATGTCCAACTAATTTAATATAACTGGTATGTGAAATAGGTGTCTGATATGAGTTCGGTAATTAAACTGTGAATTAAATTTTCAAGTCTAGTTTTCTGTTTCAGTTTTTAATTAAACAATAGATTATAATTTTGCACGATAGTGAAAATTAATTAAAGTATGAATTAACAGAACGATTGTTTGAAATTTATACTAGATAGTAAAAACTAAACATTAACTTTAATATCGTGATAGCTCTTTAAGGTTAATTAAATTATATTAGTTTTCAAAAAGTATTTTATGAACTAATGATTGAGCGATAGCAAAAACATCTTATTTATATAATATAATATAGTCCAACAGTGTGATGACATGAGTTCTATATTTTTAAACTAGTATCGTTTTGTGAAAACTAGACCCTTTTAGTAAAATTTAATTGATTTCCAAACAATATTTTTATAAGTAAATGTTATAGCGAAAGTGATACATTTATTTTATCATTATATATTATAACTCAATAGCGCGAAAGTGTGAGACGAGTATTTTTAAATCAATTTTAAAAAAAAAGACTAAACTTTTCAAAACATAGTGTTTATTACCGAACCCATTGAAGTACCTAAAGTAACATTCCAGTTAGTTAAAATCCAACTTATTTAAAACCAATTCTTAATAGTCACTGTTATTTAATTTAATTATTTTATTTCTAGGTAATTATTTTACAAACCCCTTTTTAATTATTATTAAGCCTTAACCTTACATTATATTAAAAACATAAGCGAAATTTTAACAAATAGTCCCTGTGGGATCGATAATCTTTTATAACTACACGATAAGTCTGTGCACTTGCAGAAATATCGCAACAAGTTTTTGGCGCCGTTGCCGGGGACTAATTTAGTCAATTTTCGCTACTTAGTTTTTAATTTGTAACGATTAAGGCAACCCTTTTACTTAGGTTGTATGCCCAGTACTCGTACCTCCGAGGAATCATTAGAACAACCTATCCCAGAAATAGAGCGTTATATTCATTTACAACGCCGAATCCGCGAATTTCAAAAACAATTTAACCTCATACCGATGGCTCAACGCGAACGTCCTCTCAAGGACTATGCCGTTCCCTCCGAAGAGGAACCTCATTCGAGTATCGCGCCCCCTAACATCGAAGCAAGGAACTTCGAATTGAAACCCGCGCTGTTGCAAATCGTGCAACAAAACCAATTCTCTGGTTCGCCCACGGAGGATCCGAACCTCCACCTCTCAGTGTTTGTGCAGTACGCAGACACAATAAAAGCCAATGGTGTCGAACCCGAAGCAATACGACTCCGTCTTTTCCCGTTCTCTTTAAGAGACAGAGCTAGAGCTTGGCTTCAAGCTCTACCTTCGAACTCCATCACTACATGGAACGAACTGAAGAAACAGTTCTTGGCCAGATATTTCCCGCCAAGTAAGACAGCTATGTTAAGAGCCCAAATCAACGGATTTAGGCAAAAAGAAGGAGAATCACTTTTCGAAGCATGGGAAAGATACAAGGATATGATGAGACTCTGTCCACACCATGGTTTAGAAAAATGGCTTATAATCCATACCTTCTACAATGGGCTGCTATATAACACTAGACTCACCATAGATGCGGCCGCCGGTGGAGCATTGATGGATAAACCTTACCAAGAAGCCACCCAGCTTATAGAAAACATGGCCCAAAACCATTATCAATGGGGAAGCGAACGCGCTGCCATAGAAAAATCCCAAACGAAAGGCGGTATGTACGAAGTAAGCGGCATAGACCATGTCAATGCCAAAATAGAAGCCCTTTCTCAAAAGATAGAGAGTTTAACTCTATCTCCCGCTGCTACCATAGCCGCAGTACAACCGAACTGCGAATTATGTGGAGTTCCTGGACACATAACCTCTGAATGTCAATTACTGGCTGGACTCGACCAAGTAAATTATGTGCAAGGAAACCCGTACCCCAACACGTACAACCCCGGGTGGAAAAATCATCCAAGCCTCTCCTATAAGAATAATAATGCTTTATTTGCGCCTAGTACTCCACCAGGCTTCCAAAACCAAATAGGAGCCCCTGTTGCTCCCATTACCCCTGAAAAGTCAAACTTTGAACTTATGATGGAGAATTTTGTCCTAGCTCAGACTCAACAAAATAAGGAATTCATGAACCAAAATATTCACACTAATGAGTTGATTAAGCAATTAGCTAACAAAATCGATTCCATTTCCACTCATAATAAGATGCTAGAAACTCAGATTTCTCAAGTGGCTCAACAACAGGCAGCTACAGCTGCCCCAGCCGGAACACTACTCGGCCAACCGCAAACAAATCCCAAGGGCCACGTTAACGCTATAACGCTGCGAAGCGGAAGAGAGTTAGAAGATCCCGTTGCTAAAAGAGTTAGAGCGAGAGACTTAGGAAAAAATGTAGAGAATGACTCAGAGAGTGTAACTGACAAGGACACTGAGAGAGAACCGATAGCAGTGAAGGATAGACAAACACCGAAGGCCAAAGAGGTGATTGAGAGTGATCAAGAAAAACCATATGTACCCCCTCCTCCTTACAAGCCTCCTATCCCATATCCTCAAAGACTTGCCAAATCTAAGAATCCGGGGCAGTTTGAGAAGTTTATCGAGATGCTCAAAAAGCTTCATATTGACATACCCTTCATTGAGGCTATAACCCAAATACCTTCCTATGCCAAATTCTTAAAAGAAATTCTTTCAAACAAACGAAAGATTGAAGACATTGGGCAAGTGGAATGCAATGCAATTAGTGAAAACAAGCTAGCCCCAAAACTCGAGGACCCGGGAAACTTTTCTATTCCTTGCGTTGTTGGTAGATATGTCATAGATAAAGCCCTTTGCGATCTAGGAGCGAGTGTAAGTTTGATGCCTCTATCTATCTGCAAGAGGCTCGGACTTGGAGAGTTAAACCCTACTAAGATGTCCTTACAGTTGGCTGACAGATCTATCAAATACCCATTAGGAATACTGGAAAATGTTCCAGTAAGGATCGGCCAACTGTTTATCCCTACTGATTTTGTGATCATGGACATCAGGGAAGACGTTGATATTCCAATTCTATTAGGTAGACCTTTCTTAGCTACTGCGGGCGCTATAATAAATGTAAAGAAAGGGAAGCTTACCTTTGAGGTTGGGGATGAAAAAATCGAGTTCATACTATCTCAATTCATGAAAGGCCCCACCTTTAAGAATTCTTGTTGTAGACTCAACATAGTTGAAGGACATATCGATAAAAGCACCTCTGAACAAGTCCCTCCTGACATACTAAAATCCCACCAGTAAATGATATCTTCCAGAATACGAAACACAAAGAGGGTGAGGATTATGAGAATATGCTAGGTGGATTTCCTGATACTCATGACCATATTTTTAAAGAATGCCAAATGCTGGCACACGGGAAGATTCACGCCGTAAAGAAGAAACTCCCACCTCCTCTCACCAAAAAGAAAGCAAAAGGGAAAGCACCTATGAGATGGTTAGATGTGTTCAAATGGATCTCTAAGAATGTTGAGTACAGTGTTAAGGATATCAGTCTGAAAGAGGCGCCCTCTTGATTTAAGGGTCGTGCAAAGTCGAGCTAACCGACTTTAAACAAAGCGCTGCGTGGGAGGCAACCCACGAGTTTTTAATTTAATGTTTTCATTTGAATTTGCAGGAAATAACGAGATCGATCGCTTGAGGCGTAATTCTCCAGGTTGTGCACTCCAATTCTACTCTATAGTCGCAACATTGGGGACAATGTTGGATTTAAGTTTAGGGGAGGACTTTACTGTTTTTATTTTCTACTTTTCAGTCTAATTTTATTTTAGTCTAATTTTCCTTTTTGCAAATAAATTTTTTCGGGTTATTTTAAATTTTTTTCCAAAATCTTGAGCCATAACAAAAATTTTGAGAAGCAATACAATTTTGATTTTCCAAAAGTCACTGACAAAATTAAGTTGTGAGCATATTTTCATACTAGCTATATCATTTCAACACCATAAATTTCTTAATTATGTAGATCAATTTTGATATTTGCCTTACCCGAGCTTAAATTTCTTGACTTTACTAATCCTTGAGTAAACCATTAGGTAGTCGGCACCATCTAAGATCACTATCTAAGTGGTAGAGTCGACGAATATAAGTGAATGATTTCGAAAAAATGATGATGATAAATAATAACAAAGGTAGTATAAATCTGAAAAGGGGACTACGCATTCTAAGTCAGGTGACCCTCACCCGGTCATTTAGCCCAACTGCGAATCACCTCTAAGATATAAAGCTATCCTATGTCAAAAAGGGCAATAAATAATATGAAAAAGAATCGGATCATAATCACTAACAGACTCACTACCATGTGTGTGTGAATAGATAACGGGCTTAATGTGATTACCAAAGGTTTAAAAGGGATGAAGAAAGATGAGATTAAAGTTAAGTTCGGGATTGGCAAAATAGTTCGGAACGGTCTATATAAGGAAGAAATTCATGATCGTATGTGATTTGTGTTTTTATGATATCTTTAGTGTGAAGAATGAACTTACTTGTTTTATTTGGTCAAGATTAAAATAGGTGACTAAAGGGATGTCTTATGTCGTGTTTTCTCTATCACTAAATGTTATATCTTTTTGCTTGAGGACAAGCAATGGTTCAAGTTTAGGGGAGTTTGATAACACCGAAAAATGCACTATTTTATCATTATTATTTCTTTAAGTATTTTAATATTTTATCTAATTTATCCTAGTATTAATAAAATAATTATTGTTTTTTTTTTTATGAAACTACAGATGTGCCGAGACCAAAAAAAATATCAAAGAAACAAAGCAAAACAAGTGGCACCAGCCACATGAATACAAGGCGCCAGCCATGTATTTAAGGGACACAAATTTTGTGCTAGCCACAAGATTTAAGGTGCTGGCCACAAGATTTAAAGTGCCGGCCGTGAGATTTAAGGTGCCAGCCGTGGAATTTAAGGCGCCAGTCACACAATTCTGTTACACAAAATATGGCGCCAGCCTTGAAAATTGTGGCGCCAGTCACCTATTTTAAAGGAACACGTGCAAAATTTAAACAACACATGGCGCCGGTCGTGAGCTATTCTTCAGCAAAAATATCAGTCTCATCTTATCAAGTCAGTTGCGAATCGTGGGGAGAAATTAAAGTAACTGAAAGCAGAAAAGGCAGGACTCCTCAGTCTATATATAGATGCATTCAGAATGAATTAAAGAGGATCTTTCACTACGTCAAGCTGAAGAGAAAAAACACATACTTTAAATTTTTAGACTTAAGTTTACTGCTTTACGTGTTGAGAGCTGCAGCTTGTCCTTTGTTTCCTGTTTCAATTCCAGTTTCGGTTGTCTGTAAGTTTACATTAATCAATATATTTAAGTTTATTTTCCAAATTCCAGTTACTATTACTGCTCACTTTAATTATTTTAAATCCATATCTATGTTTTCTTTTTCCCGTAACTACTATTATATTATGCCTTTATTTATAATTATGTCCAACTAATTTAATATAACTGGTATGTGAAATAGGTGTCTGATATGAGTTCGGTAATTAAACTGTGAATTAAATTTTCAAGTCTAGTTTTCTGTTTCAGTTTTTAATTAAACAATAGATTATAATTTTGCACGATAGTGAAAATTAATTAAAGTATGAATTAACAGAACGATTGTTTGAAATTTATACTAGATAGTAAAAACTAAACATTAACTTTAATATCGTGATAGCTCTTTAAGGTTAATTAAATTATATTAGTTTTCAAAAAGTATTTTATGAACTAATGATTGAGCGATAGCAAAAACATCTTATTTATATAATATAATATAGTCCAACAGTGTGATGACATGAGTTCTATATTTTTAAACTAGTATCGTTTTGTGAAAACTAGACCCTTTTAGTAAAATTTAATTGATTTCCAAACAATATTTTTATAAGTAAATGTTATAGCGAAAGATATACATTTATTTTATCATTATATATTATAACTCAATAGCGCGAAAGTGTGAGACGAGTATTTTTAAATCAATTTTAAAAAAAAAGACTAAACTTTTCAAAACATAGTGTTTATTACCGAACCCATTGAAGTACCTAAAGTAACATTCCAGTTAGTTAAAATCCAACTTATTTAAAACCAATTCTTAATAGTCACTGTTATTTAATTTAATTATTTTATTTCTAGGTAATTATTTTACAAACCCCTTTTTAATTATTATTAAGCCTTAACCTTACATTATATTAAAAACATAAGCGAAATTTTAACAAATAGTCCCTGTGGGATCGATAATCTTTTATAACTACACGATAAGTCTGTGCACTTGCAGAAATATCGCAACAACTCTATAACTTGTTCTTGATAGAATCGGATATGAAAATGTTCCATGATTTTCTCATGCATCTAAGTCGGACAAGGGTTTTCATATTAAAGAATCAATAACGTAAGGGACCAACTTTAAACTTTCTTAACATACGAGACCAAATTGAAATCTAAAATAAACGTAAGCGATTAAATATGCAGTTAAAACTTTATTTAAACACAAGATTCGAACTCGAGACCTTCAAGATACGGGTCGAGTTCCACTATTTCAAATACATAATATAATTTTGGTTTTCCTCTCTCTATTATGAAAGGTTAAATAAGAAATAAAATATAATATATAATGAATTATTGGTAAACAAAAATGAACTTTATTATAAGCAAAATTATTCTGAGATCTATTCTATGAGCTAAAGGGACAAATATTTATGATTCATCATTATACTTTAGAGACATCTAATAACTATTCTAATTTTAAAGATGGATATGTTGTAACAACAGAACCATTAAAAACTACTTAATTGACATAAACATACATGAGGATTTTATTATATAAAATGATCAAACCATTTTATATTTGTTACATGCAAGCTGAAAAAAATGTCTGATAATCTCAAGTTTGTTTATATTTTGACCCTTTTTATTTCTCTATTTCTCGTTGTAGTTTTTGGTCAAAGTAAGCTCTTTCTCATAAAAAAATTTCTTTATTTTACACAAAGTCATTGTTCCATTTTAGTAATAATTTTTTATATTCTTATTTTGTATTATAGGAGAGTGTAATACTGACGAAGAATGCCATAAAAAATTTCCACTTGCTTCTGCACCAATGACATGCTACGAAGGTTATTGTTATTTCAAAAATATATGAAGTTTAATGTTAAAAGAAATTGAATTTTCAAAATATATGGGAAATTTATATCTATACCATATATCATATCCTATCATGTATCCTATATTATTAACAAATGACACCTTATTCATGCAATATTTATGCATTGATGATGTGATAATTTTTATTAAATATTAAATAAAATATATTTTATAATTATGTGTTACAATTTAATTTCGTTAGTTATATGCCAACAATAATTTATATTTTATATGTTAACTTTTCATATAAGCATTTTGGTATATATATTTAAACTAGAACGATGTAGATCTAAATAACAAGTTTATTATCATGAAACATCTAGTAATACATGGAAATTAAGGTGAATTTTAACTCAGTTGGTAGGGACATCGTACTATATGTGCAGGAGCTCGGGGATCGAATCCGGGACACTCCACTTATTCACCTTTAAGGTGAATTTTCTAGCCACTAGGCTACTTGACAAAAAAAAACATGGAAATTAAGAACTAATATGGTTAATTAGAGGATGGACACATTACTGACGTTTGTTTCAAGGTTGTTAATTTTATTCCCAGGAATAATATTCCCAGGAAATAATAATGGGAATAAAATTCCCAGGTATTTAAAAAAAATTATGTTTGGTTTATGTTAACCACATTCCTAGGAATTATTGATAAACATGGGAAAAAGAGAAGTTACAAGCAGTTATTTAAAACGTATTCCCATTTTCATGAGAACTTTTCTTTCCCACCCATTTTCTTGGGAATAAAATAATGGGAATAAGAGAAGTTATTGGAAGTTATTTTATTCCAAGAAATCTTCATATCCAAGAATAATTTTATGTCAACTTTGTACCAAACATGAGTATATCTATTCCTACACATATATTCCCATGAATATTATTTATAGACTTGAAACAACAAGCATTAAGGCCATAGTGAGGAACAAAGCGAGTTTTAACTGAAGTGAAATGAATTAAGCCAACCTAGACATAGAAACAACTTATCCGTTATTTCATAGTCTTATGTTATAAACATACACCACAAGGTTTAGCTGTGCTCACATATGTCAAGACACCACTTATCAGTCACAAACATTAGATTATAGTTAAATGAATCACTATTCCAACATGTTTCCAACTTCGATTTCGAAACCGTTACAATTAATTTTCGGTTAACTTTTGAAATCCTACAATGTTATTTGGTTATCTTGTTGATCATAAGCTAATTAAGAAACTATTTTATATGTTGAATGAAATGATATTCCCTTAAACAATCTCTGTGGGTACAACATTTTTTCTGATGAGATCATGAGTTCACTAAACATGTGGAAGAAAACTTAAAAAATGCACTAAAACATTTTGGATGAAGATGCTTTGAGCCCAAGTTGAAGCCCAATTCACATGATAAGAAGCATCCATGAGTTGGTTTGTGGTCTAATAATATTGGAATAAATCGAAAATAATTAAGTCCAATTTTCTTTATCTTTATTGTAATTTTAGTTTTTGGGATTGGGGGGATTTTTAGAAGTCATTTAGATTCCTTATAGCCTCTCTAAATGTTTCCTAGTGGTGCACTAAGTCATTATAGTGGTTAGTGAGAATTTATAAGCATGTTAGTGCTAATTTTCTAAGGCCTATGATGAATCATGAATGTATGATAGTGAACAATAAATCTTACTATGTAAGGATAGACTATAAATATGACTCTCATGTATGATATATCATTTTATTATGCTAAGAAATAGTGAAAATAGGTTACACTATTTTTTAAGAAAATAAAAAGTTTGAGTTATTTTTTATAAAAAAACATATAACGATTTGTCAGTTAGTCATTTATTATTAAAGATTTTTTTTTTAATAACTCACTACCCATCCAACCCAGAATTAAATGGGTTTAACCAATCCGGCCCAATGTTAAAATGGGGGTGAATATTTTTTCGACTCAATCCGATCCATATACACCCTTACATCAATAGTTATAATTTCCAAAAAAAAAAAAAATGGTAAAATTGTCCACCAAAACCATCAAGACCTGATCCCCATCACCATTCATCTCTTATTATCACTCTTAGTCAATAAAACGATTTTTGAAAAATGGTTTATTGCATACTTTTTGTCCGATAGCATTTGGGAGAACTCAATCTTTTCCCATGAATGTGACAATAGTGACACAAAAAGATCTTGGTCGAAGGGTTTATTCTCCTAGGCATAAAATTTGCACATCACATAGTAAACCTTCAAGAGAAGTAATAATGAACAGGCAACGGTTTTACCTATGAACCCTTGTAGCAACGGATTTTCAGCCGTTGCATATAGTTTCGTTGCCTAAAGCTAAAAATTTTGTGTTTATGAAAGGCTGCAAAATTGGGTAGAGATCTGACATTGGATGAGGTCTTTGTTAGAACTCACACAAGGAAAGGACTCCTCTCGGGTTGATGATAGATCGAAAAAAACTTATGTAAGGAAAATTAAAACATTAATTCTTTAATTTGATTTTACTTGTATCATTAGTAATGTGATTTACTACTTATAGTCTTATACAATGTTTTCTATTTTGAATAGAACACATTTTAGGATAAGTTTTACCAGGCATTAGAAGGTGGAAATGTTAGCGCATCATTGGCCATGTGCGTGCACAGGCTTCGTGAGGCTCGCAGCGTGACAAGGAACATGATGAATTGTGCAAAAGTAAAGGATTGAATACAATTTCTAAGACTAATAGTTGATAATATAATTTTTATTAGTTATAAATCACAAATTACAAAGACTTTATTTATAGGAGTAGTACAATTACTTGTGACACAAGTTACCACACAAAAGTAGCTAACTTACAACCAACTAATTGTAACAAACTTCCTAACTACTTACAACTAATATCCAGCTATGAATTACACACATCTCAACAGGAAATGCATCTGGCAGTCGCTACCAAATCATTGACTTTGAAGCTCGTTTAAATATATGGGTCCAATTAATCTGCTTTAGGAAAGAACCAAAGAGATCTTAATGGTGCTGGCGATCGGTCATTACTTTACACACAAGGTGTGGCGTTTCACTCCGGCCTTTCTTCCATCAACAGGTTGCAGCCAAGGTTTGTGTCTCAGTACTCTAACGAGATGATAACACAAATATCGGCATTCAAGCTGTTAAGAATCATGGGATGAGAGGGATAAAGATCATACTCATAAGAGAGGTAGAGAGCATAGGAATACTCATGAGGTAAAAACTCATATGTAATCATATTGATTGATAAAAGATAATGAGTTTGGTACAATAGTGGCTCTCTTATATAGAACATAATTGGGCATTAACCAACTAACCAACTCTAACTAACTAAATGGAAAGACTAACTAACTAATGAAAGATTCTAGCTTAATGTCTAACATCTTAATACAAGCAGCGAGCAAAGGTGGCAGAGGCTGAAGTTCAAAAGGCACGGGAGGAGCTTAGGCGAGCAGAGCAGCATCGGCAGGAGGTAGTTCAAAGGCCAAAGAAATGTGCTGCTGAGTTCCAGAGGCAGTTGCTAGTATTGACCAACAATATAGCTTCTATACAGGCTGAGTCCTCCAATCGTCGATGTTGTCGTCCAAAGTATGATGAGGATGAGTCTAACATAAAGGAAAGTGAGGACCATTGATTTCTAGTTCAATTTGATTTTGTAGTTATGGCTACATCTTATGTTTAGACTTGTAGCAGTTTATTTATATGTTGTTATGGCCACATATTTTGTCTAAACTTATAGCATGCTATTTGTCTATTTTCAGGCTTGTGGTAGTGACAATTTATATTTACATTTTAGGCTTAAATGCAGTTTTACCCTCTGTTTTGAAAAATGCGGAATTTTACCCCCCCTATTTTATAATTTGTTGGATTTTGCCTACTCACCAAAATTCTGCACAAAATCTACTTCTGAGCCTCAAGTTCAAAGTTTTGCACAGAACTCAATTTGGACCAATAATTCACCAAACTGATACCGAAACGACCGCAATCGAGTTAGTTTTCCACATAATCAAACTCCACTAAATTTGAAATTACAGAGAGAGATTAATTACCGTTTTAGTGAAGCTCTCCTTGGAAGAAACTTACTCCTCCCAAGGAACTGAAAACCAAACTTTCTACATAATCCTTTGCCTCCTCAAACCACTGTATGCTGTTTTCACATTTAATCTTCTGTACTGTATTATCTTTCAAATTATAGATAAAGGCTCGGTTGCGAAATTTGAGGGGAATTTCAACTGCAAAAATCACCATATCACCATTTATATAAAGGCAGACCAATTGAAAACCATAATGCAAGATTATATTCATTGGAATATATATCCATTTGAAGATTCTGGTAACTAATCTTAAATAATTGTGTCCAAGACTCTTGAACTCCGTACTCCTTCATCTGCCATAAAACAAATTCAGTTTTCTCGGAATCGCTACAATCTTATAAGTTCCCGTTGAAGCATCATAACCGAACGTGAACTTATAGACTAAGTTATGGGGGGTGCTATCAGTTAGAAACCCTAATATGTTAGTTCTCATTCTGGTGGCAGGGTTCAAGAAAAGGAAATGATAAGGCAATGAAAAGCATATCAAATATTGTATTCTTTTTCTTCTTTTTTTGTGAAATCAAATATTCTACCTTTTGTTTGTCATCGAGAAAAAAAAAATTCTACCTTTGTTTCCATTCTACCTTGCAATGTAGGCAAATCAAATATTTCAATCCGTTGTTTTTGGTGATTTTATTTTATTTTTTATGAATTATGATATTTAAAAACCCTCTAATTTTTCAACAATGATTCAACATTTTATTTTATCTCTATCTAACTCTTTCTATCACATCATTAATCTATCTCATACTAGTTTATAGACCATGCTCAAAGAAAATAAAATAGAAAAAAGTTTATAATATATGGCGTTGTTTGGTTAAACATTAAAGGGTTAAATATGTTTTTGGTCCCTATAGTTTCACATAATTTTCGTTTTAGTTCCTGAAGTTTGTTTTCACACTTTTTAGTCCCTGAAGTTTCTTCACTCAAGGTTTTAAGTCCCTACTTTTCATTCAATTCGTGCATATCATTCGAAATTTTAATTTTTTTTTCTGCGGTCATGTTTAGTACATTATATGAATCTTTGTTACAAAAATTTAATTTTTTTTAACAAGAGATGAATTAAATATGAATTTTTTTAGTTTTTTGCACATAAAAATTCATAAATAATTCATCTTATGTTAAAAAAATTTAAATTTTTATCGGAGATGTTCTTATAATATTATAAACATGAATATAAAAGATCATTCAAAAATGTGAAAGTGTACAATAGTTTAATTAAAATTAGGGACTAAAAACCTCGAGTGAAGAAACTTCAGGAACTAAAAAGTGCGAAAACAAACTTCATGGACTAAAACGAAAATTCTGTAAAATTATAGGGACAAAAAACATATTTAACCCAACATTAAATAAGGTTGTTTGTGTACATGAATGTACATGTAAGAATATTAGGGCTTCAATAAGAGTATCTAAAAGAGTTTCAAAGACTAATGATACGATACCTTAACTTTTTTATCATTGGAGTTCCATGACGTGACACAGAGGGTATCAAAATTGATGATATTGGTTCCTTAAATAAGGTACCGTATCATCAATTTAATGTTAATACTATTTTTATTTTTAGTATATAAATCCAATTTAATAGCTTCTGTTTGTCATTAATGTATGATACTCAAAAGGTAGGATCACCATTGGAGTAAATAAAATATGTATGAGTTGCATAAATATTACATGACATTGTAGGAACCACTTGTTAGTAATGTATGATACCCAAAATAATATCACCATTGGAGATGCTCTTAGAATAAAATTATTTAAATTTACAGTTACGATTAATATCTTAAAAATAAATATAACAAGGGAGATGAATATCCAATGCAATAGTCTACCTTTATGGGAAACTGCTTTCATTTCCAGTAGTATGCTTTAAAATATAATTAGAAAGTGAATGATATCAATAAAGTTCATGAAAATAGTAATTGAAGTGAAGAATGAGAAAGTTTAACAAAAATCCTTTTATTTATAGTTAAAATTTTAAAATGGAAAACAGTCCTAAAAGATAAAGAATTAATAAAAATTAATAAATAAGTGAATAATTATATTGAAGTATTTTAAAAAAAATTAGGTTTTAAATATAAGATATAACAATAAACCAAAATAATTATAAAAATCAGGAGGCATAATATTCCGGTCACTTTAATTTTGTCACATTTTTTTACCTCTGATTTTTTAATCTAGGTTAGGAAAAATGGCAAAATAAAGAAGGTAACCTCCTTTCTTGACTTTATTTTCATTGTATTATTATTATTATTATTATTATTATTATTATTATTATTATTATTATTATTATTATTATTATTATTATTATTATTATTATTATTATTATTATTATTATTATTGTTGTTGTTGTTGTTGTTTGTGAAATATTGCAACTTAGAAATTATTTCTAGTGCAAGTTTATTGGAAGAAGAAAGAAGAAACAATGATGTTTGCGACAAAAGAAGGAAGTTGTGGTGGATGATTGGGAGGCAGTGAAGGAGAGATGACTAACAAGATAGACGTCAATGCCGGAGGGAGTTATATTTGTGGAGGAGTTGGGGGAAGATGAGTTATTATTATTATTAATAATAGCATATGTGGTGTGACAACCATGTCATGTGTGTTGGTTTGATCAAAATCACTTAAGTTACTTAAGTTAGTTTCCACATGTGTGTTGGTTTGATCAAAAACAAATATTTTTCAAAAGGGAATAAAATTACTATTTTGAAAGTTAGGTTTCCAATAGTGCAATTTAGCTTAAAATAAAATAAATTTTTTCGGATCATCATGAGAAAAACAAAGATAGTCATTCAGAACCCTAGTAACCAAATGTGAACTTAAAACAATCGAAATAATCAAGATTGGTATGACATAACAACCCTAATTTTTAAGATATTGTTCTGGAAGGGTTCAAGAAATGGAGCCAATACTCTATAATTTGTTCTTGATACAAAATATAAAAGCAACATGAAAACGTTGAAGTTTGAATCGGATATGAAAATGTTCCATGATTTTCTCATGCATCTAAGTCGAACAAGGGTTTCATACTAAATAATCAATAATGTGAGGGACCAACTTAAAACTTTTTAAACGTACGAGACTAAATTGAAACCTAAAATAAACGTAAAGCGATTAAACATGCAATTAAAACTTTATTTAAACACAAGATTCGAACACGAGACCTTCAAGATACGAGTTGAGTTCCACTAATTCAAATACATAATATAATTTTGATTTTCCTCTCTCTATTATGAAAGGTTAAATAAGAAATAAAATATAATAATGAATTATTGGCAAATAAAATTAACTTTATTATAAGCAAAATTATTCTATGAGATCTACTCTATGAGCTAAAGGGACAAATATTAATGATTCATCATTATACTTTAGAGACATTTAATAATTATTCTAATTTTAAAGATGAATATATTGTAACAACATAATCATTAAAAACTACTTAATGAGGATTTTATTATATAAAATGATCAAACCATTTTATATTTGTTACATGCAAGCTGAAAAAAATGTCTGATAATCTCAAGTTTGTTTATATTTTGACCCTTTTTGTTTCTCTATTTCTCGTTGTAGTTCTTGGTCAAAGTAAGCTCATTCTCATAATTTTTTTTTTCTTTATTTTACACACAGTCATTGTTCCATTTTAGTAATAATTTTTTATATTTTTATTTTGTATTATAGGAGAGTGTAATACTGACGAAGAATGCCATAAAAAATTTCCACTTGCTTCTGCACCAATGACATGCTACGAAGGTTATTGTTATTTCAAAAATTCATCAATGAACTTTAATGTTAAAAGAAATTGAATTTTCAAAATATGTTGGAGATTTATATCTATATCCTATATCATATCCTATCCTATATCCTATATTATTAACAAATGACACCTTATTCATGCAATATCGACGCGTGTACTTTCCATTTATGCATTGATGATGTGATAATTTTTATTAAATATTAAATAAAATATATTTTATAATTATGTGTTACAATTTAATTTCGTTATTTATATGCCAAAAATAATTTATATTTTATATGTTAACTGTTTCGATATATTATTAAAGGTCACATATTGACAAAGTCCGTTACAAATAAATTATAAGAAATCATATAAGCATTTTGGTATATATATTTAAACTAAAACTTTGATTCATTCGATGCATGAGTCTAATTAGCTGTAATATGTAACAATAGAAAATAAAATATAAAAATTTTAAAAGCATTTTCAATAAGAGTATTATAGGGAGTTTCATAGACTAATGATCCGTACCTTAAATTTTTTAACATTGGAGTTCCATGACGTGACATAGAGGCTATGGTATCAAAATTGATGATACAATATCTTATTTAATGTACTGTATCATCAATTTAATACCACCAATTTAATTTTAAAAAATAAACAAATATAATAAAGATCACTTGTTAATAATGTATGATACCCAAAGTAGTATCACCATCAGAGCAAAATATGTATCAGTTGTATAAGTATTACATGGCATTGTGTGACCATTTATTAGTAATGTATGATACCCAAAGTGGTATCACCATTGGAGATGCTCTAATTCTAAAAGCTATATGAAAAAAGTAGAGCAACATTAAACATTAGTTCAACAATAAATTTGGATAAATGTTCATCTAGCAGATATTATGGTACACATTGGAAGTTTTATTTTTATCTTCACCAATTATGTAACAAAATTTGACTAAACTTTAGTCAATTTTTTTTTTTACTAAACACCGAGCTTGCAAGTAATAAAATATTATTCTTAGACAAAATAAAAATAAAATAGATCAAAACTCTTATTCAGAAATACATAAACAAATACTACGTTTAAAAGACACTTCACAAATTTCTCAAAAAATATATTTCAATGATTTAATGAAAAACTAATTTTTAACCTTTAATTATCAGCAAAATTTTTAATAATTTTGGAACCTCATCATTTTGGTTGATTTTGAACCCATATATTTTATATTTTTTTTTTAATAATTTTGGAACTACATCATTTTGTTACCTTATTAAATAAAATTGTTGATAATTAAAGGTTAAAAAATTGCTGATAATTTAAGGTTAAAAAAATTAAGAACATGGTCAAGAACATAAACTTAAGAAGACAACCATAAATAAATAAAAATTGTGATTAATTCAGTTGTTCAAATTTATTGAAAAAAGGATTAACAAGTTCAATGAAAGTATAATTTTATTCATGTGATATATATATATATATATATATATATATATATATATATATATATATGTATGATTGTGTGATTATACCTTTTTAGTTCTTCCGTTTACACTATATGTTTGAATCTACGATTGACCGACTTAAATCTAAATCACAAGTTTATTATCATGAGACATCTAGTAATACATGAAAATTATTAAGGTGAATTTTAGCTCAGTTGATAGGGACATCGCGCTATATTTGCAGGAGCCCGGGTTTGAACCCGGGACACTCCACTTATACACCTTTAAGGTAAATTTTCTACCCACTAGGCTACTTGACAAAAAAAAAAAATACATAGAAATTAAGAACTAATATGGTTAAGTAGAGGATGTACACATTTCTCTTACTCAATATCTTAGAAACAAGAATTAAGGCCATAATGAGGAACAAGGTGAGTTTTAACTGAAGTGAAATGAATTAAGCCAACCTAGACATAGAAACAACTTATCTGGTTTTTCATAGTCGTACGTTGTAAACATACACCACAAGGTTTAGCTTTGCTCACATATGTCAAGACACCACTTATCAGTCACAAACATTAGATTGTATAGTTGAATGAATCACTATTCCAACATGTTTCCAACTTCGATTTTGAAACCGTTACAATTAATTTTCGGTTAACTTTTGAAATCCTACAATGTTATTTAGTTATCTTGTTGATCATAAGCTAAGAAACTATTTTATATGTTAAATGGAATGATGTTCCCTTAAACAATCTTTGTGGGTACAACACTTTCTCAGTGGGTACAACAATCTCTGTGGGTACAACACTTTCTCTGAATGATGTTCACTAAACATGTGGAAGAAAACTTATAAAAATTGCACTAAAACATTTTGGATGAAGATGCTTTGAGCCCGAGTTGAAGCTCAATTCACATGATAAGAAGCATCTACGAGTTGGTTTGTGGTCTAATAATATTGGAATAAATCAAAAATAATTAAGTCCAATTTTCTTTATTTTTATTGTAATTTTTGTTTTTGGTATTGGGGGGATTTTTAGATTCCTTATTGCCTCTCTAAATGTTTCCTAGTGGTGCACTAAGTCATTATAGTGGTTAGTGGGAATTTATAAGCATGTTAGTACTAATTTTCTAAGGTCTATGATGAATGTATGATAGTGAACAATAAATCCTACTATGTAAGAATAGACTATATATGACTTCTCAAATCACAACTTGAATAATAAAAATAAAAATATAATGATATTATCATTTTATGATGCTAAGAAATAGTGAAAATAGGTTACACTATTTTTTAAGAAAATAAAAATGTTGAGTTATTTTTTATAAAAAAATATATAATGATTTGTCATTTAATCATTTAATATTAAAGCTAAAAAATTTAGAATAACCACTACTCATCCAACCTAGAATTAAGTGGGTTTATCCAATCCGGCTCAATGCTAAAATTGGTGGATATTTTTTTCGACTCAATCTCACCCAAATGCTACATCAATAGTTATAATTTCCAAAAAAAATAGTTGGTAAAATTGTCCACCAAAACCATCAAGACCTGATCCCCATCACCATTCATCTCTTATTATTACTCTTAGTCAATAAAACGATTTTTGAAAAATGGTTTGTTGCATACTTTTTGTCCGACAGCATTTGGGAGACCTCAATCTTTTCCCATGAATGTGACGTAGTGACACAAAAAGATCTTGGTCGAAGGGTTTAGTCTCCTAGGCATAAAATTTGCACATCACATAGTAAACCTTCAAGAGAAGTAATAATGAAACAACTAAAAGGCTTAAAATTACACAATGAACAAAACTTATCCAATGAGAATAACAAATGGTGAGGTAGATAACTCAAATGGTGGATTTTGACTTTCTAAGAGACACCAATTAAAAAGAACTACGTACGTACTAAGAATCAATGGAGGATTTGGTGAGTTTCAAATAAGGAAAGATTGCTGAGACTAGGTTTATGAAGAAGTTTCGTGTAAAGAGAATGAGGGAGAAGATGAGAAAGATAACCTTTAGAGATGAAACTTTCACGTATGCTATAGAATACAATATATTTGGTTTCACTAAACAAAAGTTTTGTAGCTCACATTGCCGCATTGCTTTGTCAACAAATCTCACCATTGCGTTAAACCAAAGAATTAAAGCAAAGCAGTTTTCAAAAAAAATAATAATAAAGCAAAGCTATACAAAAAATGTCAGTTTAATCAAGGAAATGAAAATAAAAGCACCTAATTAAATTCAAGAATTAATATTCATTCAACTCACATGTGCATTGGTATTGGCTTGGGACTTGAGAGTGTGCTCCTCTTGAGGTCTGAAGTTCGATTCTCTCTAGTGTCAATTTTAGTGGGCAAATTTAGCTTCTTAAAAAAAATTAATATTAATTAAAATATATTATTTACTCTCTCCATTCATTTTTAAGTGTCACTTTTAACCAATATGCACACAGGTCAATGCACAACTTTGATCACTAATATCTATAATTATCTATTATAAATAATTATGAAAAGTTTATATTTTAAAAATATTCGTGGAGACAAATTGAACGATAACTTATATGCTAACATTTATTTTTATATATTAATAAAAAATATGTTAAAAGTAAATTATATGAATAGTGTACACAGTCAAACTACAACGCTTAAAAATAAACGGTGATAGATAACTCCTATTACCCAAATTCTAATATGGTATCAGAGCCTCTCCACGATCCGCTGGGCTACATGTTATTAGGTTTCTGCTATCGGGCCACCCACCGTTTATATCCACGCACCAAGCCCAATAGTGCTAGGCGTGAGGGGGTGTGTTAAGAGTCCCACATCGGTTGAGAGATGACCTGACTAAATGTTTTATACTAGAGGCAATCTTCACCTTACAAGTCGGCTTTGTAAGGTTGAGTTAGACCTAATATTCAATTCTAATATGGTATCAGAGTCTATCCTAAATCCATTTGTTGTTTGTCGTGGAGACCTCCCATATTTGGGCCACCCGTTGTTGTTGATTCCACGTTCCAGCTTGTTCAGTTCTGGACGTGAGGGGGTGTGTTAGAAGTCTCACATTGGCTAGAGATATGACATATATAGCCTTTATAAGTGTAGTGCAAACTTCAACCCTAAAGCTAACTTTTGTGGTTGAGTGTAGGCCTCCCAAATTCTAATAACTCCTAAAATTAACTAATGATGACCAGAGACAACTTAGATAATTAAGATGAAAAACAATAAAAATAAGACAAGATGAAGAGTTATCAATACTTGTGATTAATACATAAAGATATTATTATCTAATTTCACAAAATAATATGATTTTGGTTTTCCTCTCTCTCTATTATTGAAGGTTAGATAAGAAAAAAAATAATAATGAAAGGTTGGTAAACAAAAATGAGATCTATTATATATTATGAGCCAAAAGAACGAATATGATACATCATTATTCTTTAGAGACATCTACAAATTATTCTAATTTTAAAGACGGATTTGTTGCAACAATGTAATCATTAAAAACTACTTAGCTGAGGTAAACATAGAAAAGAGGTTTTTACAATATAAAACGATCAAACCATTTTATATTTCTTACATGTAAAGGTGAAAAAAATGGTTGCAACTCTGAAATTTGTTTATATTGTGATTCTTTTTGTTTCTTTGTTACTCGTCGTAGCTCTTAGTCAAAGTAAGTTCATTCTCGTAATGTTTTTTATACACAATCTTTCACCCATTTTTAGTAATAATTCTTTATTCTTATTTTACATTATAGGAGAGTGCGATACAGATGAAGAATGCTATAAAAAATATCCGTCTACTGTTCCTGTAACAATGATATGCTTTGAAGGTTATTGTAGAAGTCAGACCATCATAATGTTTGTTACTCTTATATCTCTATTATAATATTTTTAATATTTTGCTATTATTAATTTCCTTCCATTTTCTTAGTTCATCGTAATATTATTACTCTTATAATTGAGTTATAGAATTCAATTGATGAGAGTAAATGATTGAGTTTTACACTTTAATTTAAGGTATATAATGATAGTTAAAAATAAAACCTTGGTGTAGCTCCTGTTATTATGTGAAAATTTCTAATTAAGAGTGGGAACCCAAATTTGGGCATTAAAATGACTTAATAAATTAATGGTTGGAGGAATTTAGAAACAACAATATCATATTAGTGAATGTGTGATGTACTTAAGTTCACCTAGAATTGTGTGGCTCTTTTGCTAGCCACGTCCTCTTGTACAATTTTATATGTACACCTTTGATGGTTTTGTGTTTTGAATGTATATTTGTGTGTTTGTTTTTATTCATTGAAATTGTTATCTCACCCCATTTTTTTTCTACGTGTTTCTCTCTTTTATGAATTATATGCAGGCACAATCCCTAGGACGAGACTGAGTGTTTGTTCACGAGAATAAAGTGGATTATTATTCTCTCGCATATATGCTAGCGTGTTCTTTAAAGTTTGTAGGAGTGTTTTTATATTTAAATTGGGTTGTAAGGATATATATATATTGTAACATTAAGGTCGGGTTTAATAATATGCTATTGACTAATTTTTTTTTTGTTGGTACAATGCTATTGACTAATTTTATTTGATCTTTTAAAGGATGCAGGCAGGGACGGACATAAGGAGGGGCAAGTAGGGGCTGAGGCCCTCCCTTTTGTCATATGTTTTTTGATATTCTTGTTCTTAATACATATATGTACACATAAATTGATATTTGAGAAATGTGTTAAAAGATTAGTAACGATCGTTTCGTGCAAAACATACACCCACAACATAACAATTGTAACAATTTACTTTAAAATATTTTGATAATATATATTATACACTACTAAAGTCCAAATTCAATTAAGTTAGTTCTGATTGTTTGCTACAAGTGAGAGATAAGGTTGAGAAACAAGATAGAAAATGAATTTCAAACTAATTATGTGATTACTTACACCGAGAGAAGAATTGTTGAAAAATTTAATACAGATTCAGTTGTTGATCAATTTTATGATATAGAGCAATGTCTTGTATAATTTAGATAAACAATGTGATGTATTTTTTTATTAAGTATATTTAAGTACTATTATAATTATTATTTATTTAATATTTATTATTTAATTATTCCGGCCCCCTGTTTTATAGATTCCTGGATCCGTTCCTGGATGCAGGGACGGATCCAGAAAGTTATCGTACCGGGGGCCAAAAATAGTAGTAATATATAATAAAATTAAAAGAAAATAGGATGGGAACCTTGTATGGTGGATAATGAGAGAGTGATGTGGGTTCGGGTATATGGTATTCCAGTACACGCTTGGCACGTAGATTTTTTTGAACTGATTTGTAAAGCTTACGGTACGTTCATTAATGCTGATGTTGGTACTACCAAGAAGAATACGATGGACGTGGCCAGATTGATGTTGAGAACTAAAGGCCACAAGGTTGTTGACGATGTCTTTGAGGCTATTATTAATGGCGAAATTTATTCGTTAAGAATTATTGAAGACTCTTACGGACCCATGCGTATTCTCATCCCTCCCGTAAATACTAATGAAGGACGTGATGCTTCTGTTGGCAGTTCAGATGAAGAAGAAGAGCCCGGATACGAGGAGGTTGTAGAATCGTTAGATGGTCATGATCACGACGAAGAGGTGAGAGAAATTGTAGGAGAGGCAGGGCATTCTTTGGCCTTATTTGCAAATCTTAATTCAAATGGCAACAATTCTATTGTTGAGGAAACTGATGATGGAAGTCAACAAGAAGGGGAAAATCAGTTTAATGCTAAAGATAATATGCTATTATCACATCCAAAGGTCATTATCCCCACGTGTGATCGAAGCAATGAAAGTAGAACAGGGCCTACATCCACTAGCCCAGCCACTGCTAGTTTAGGGAGAGATAAGGGGGACAGTGGTGCCATTAGCAAGCCTGTAGGAGTGGATGACATGGGTTGCGTGAAGCCCAAACGAATTTTAAAAAAATTAAGCGATATTAGTGGACAAAACACGGGTGTATCACATAGGACAGGGGGAACCCATGATGAACCAGTCAAATCTGTCCCCTCTCGGTCGAAATTGGCTGCAACCACCCAACCGCCTGTGTGTTCTCGCAATCCAGCAGGGAAGATTAAGAAATCAAGGATTATGTCTAATTCTGTTTCATCCGCAGGAGCTATCTTATGCTGCAGCTCTTTGCATTCATCAGACATAAGGAATTGCAACAACTTGATCTTGAAACAGAGAGAAAAGGAGGTGACCTCAAAAGTTTGGAACGGAGCCAAAGACTTAGGAGTAAAAGGAGGGGCAGATGAAGCAGAATGTATCCGCCAGATTCATAACAATGAAAGTAGAGATGTCGAAGGCAGACGTCAAAGGGAGCAACTTAAGAAAGTTCCTAAATGAAGATTGTCTCTTTGAATATGAGAGGATGGGGAGGGAGTGCTAAGAGAAGAAGATTAAGTCAATTTCTTAAAAAAGGCTCGTTTGATATTTGTATGTTACAAGAAACTAAGAGAATGCATTTTGATGATTCAATAATTCATAATTTATGGGGGCACCAAGATGTTCTTTGGGCAGCTAAGGAAGCAGAAGGATTATCTGGTGGTATTTTAACAATTTGGAATTCTAGTTTATTCAATTTATTAAATATTTTCTATGGAGTTGGCTTTGTAGGGCTTTGCGTCGATTGGGATGGTATGCGGGTGAATATTGTTAATGTGTATTCTCCATGTAGTTTAGCGGGAAAAAGAAAACTATGGGAAGACCTGTTGCATATTAGAAGAGGTGATAGTAGTGAATGGTGTGTTGGTGGTGATTTTAACGCTATTTTACGCTCATCTGAAAGAAAAAGCGGAAGCACAGTCACTAGGTCGAGTGAGATTAATCTTTTTAGAGATTTTGTGGATGAGATGGAACTTATTGACGTTCCTGTTTTAGGGAAGAAGTTTTCTTGGTTTAGCTCAGATGGTAAAGCTATGAGCCGTCTAGACAGGTTCTTGCTTTCAGACGGTTTCTTGAAGAAGAGTGGAGTCACAAGTCAATGGATTGGGGAACGTGATATTTCCGATCATTGTCCGGTTTGGCTTCTTTGCTCGCAAATTAATTGGGGTCCTAAGCCTTTCAGGGTGGTAAACGGATGGCTAGAGCATCCGGATTTCAAGGCTTTTGTGGAAGCTTCTTGGCAGAGTTATAATATTAGTGGCAAAAAAGCTTTCGTTTTGAAAGAAAAATTTAAACTTTTGAGGGAGAGCTTGAAGAATTGGAATAAAGAGGTGTTTGGCTTTCTTGATCTTAATATAGAGAAGACAGTTAGAGATATTAATGAGTTTGAAGGTCTTTTGGCAAACTCCGATGGGGATTTAGATTATCTCAAGCTAGAGGGGCTGAATAAGGAATTTTGGAAGCAACTTCATTTTAAGGAGAGTCTACTCAAACAGAAGTCGAGAACAACATGGATTAGAGAAGGTGATTCAAACTCTAAATATTTTCACCAATCCATTAAAAGCAGAAGAAGACGCAATCAATTAGTGGCTCTGAAAGATGGCGATCAATGGGTTCAAGGAGTAGATGATGTTAAGTCCTTTGTAAAGAATTTTTTTGAAAAGAACTTCACTGAGGAATGGAGCAACCGTCCCCTTCTTGATGGCATTTCTTTTAACTCTTTATCAGATACAGATAACCATACTCTTTTGGCACCTTTTTCTGTTGAGGAAGTTCGTGATATTCTGAGCAGCTGTGACGGGAATAAATGTCCAGGTCCTGATGGTTTTAATTTTAATTTCTTGAAGACTTGTTGGGATGTGTTACAAGCTGATGTGATGGAGTTCTTAAATGAATTTCATAGCAATGCCATTCTTCCAAAAGCGATCACAGCTTCTTTTTTGGCGTTAATACCAAAGAAGGACCACCCTCAGGTTCTGTCTGATTATAGACCTATTTGTCTTGTCGGTTGCTTATACAAAATTCTTTCTAAGGTTTTGGCAGCTCGGTTAAAAAAGGTGATGGGAAAATTGATTTCTGAATGTCAAACAGCCTTTCTACCTAATCGTCAAATTTTGGATGGTGTTTTGGTTGTAAACGAACTGATTGATTTGGCTAAGAGAAGAAAAGACAAGTGCTTGATGTTGAAAGTAGATTTCGAACGGGCTTATGATACAGTGAATTGGAATTTTCTGGAGTATATGATGCGTCGTATGGGGTTTGATCAGCATTGGCTGGAGTGGATGAGAGCTTGTATATTTAATAGCTCAATGTCGGTGCTAGTAAATGGTAGTCCTACAGAGGATTTCTTAGTTGGCAAAGGGCTGAGACAAGGTGACCCGCTATCTCCATTCCTTTTCTTGATAGCTGCGGAAGGACTCACTCGATTGATGCAAAAGGCTGTTGATAATAGTAGTTTCCATGGGTTTAAAGTTAGAGATGATCTTCATTTTCACACACTCCAATTCGCAGATGATACTGTATTGATCGGTGAAGGAAATTGGGATAATTTATGGTCCATTAAAACGGTGCTGAGAAGTTTTGAATTGGTGTCCGGATTGAAGGTTAATTTCTTCAAAAGTAAGCTTTATGGAATTAATCTTGATGATAATTTTTTGTCCGCCGCATCCTCTTTCCTACATTGTGAGGTAGATTCTATTCCCTTCCGTTTTTTAGGCATTCCGGTGGGTGCCAACCCAAGGAGGAAGATAACCTGGAATCCTATTGTGGAAGCAATGAAGAAGCGTCTAAATGCTTGGAATGGTCGGCATTTATCTATTGGTGGAAGAGTAACGCTTATCAATTCGGTACTTTCTAGTCTACCTCTTTATTTTTTCTCTTTTTTTAAGGCACCGTCATGTGTTTTAAAAGAATTGGTTAACATTCAACGGAAGTTTTTATGGGGTGGAAGTTCCAATACAAAGAAGATTTGCTGGGTTAGTTGGGACACTATTTGCCTACCAAAAGACAGAGGTGGGTTGGGTATTAAAAATCTTGATTTATTCAATCAATCTTTACTTTGTAAATGGAAATGGAGAGGAATTAGTGATGAAAATGCTTTGTGGTCCACTTTGTTGAAGTATAGATATGGGAATATGGTAGATAATTTTATGTCGCAATCAACCAACGATGTAATAGGACACTCATTGTGGTGGCGCGATATCATGAAGATTGGGGGAGTTGTGAATGGGGATTGGTTCAAAAAAAACGTGAGCAATGTGTTGGGTGATGGTCTTTCTTTGAGATTTTGGCATGATGTTTGGTTGGGACCAGTTTGTTTTAAGAGTTTATTCCCTATTTTGTTCAATAAAGCTTTGTATCCAAATATAGTGGTAGGTGCTAGTGGTATGTGGCAAGATCACACTTGGGTGTGGAAGATGGATTGGAGTTCGGTATTATCTGCAGCTGAGCAGGAATTAGCGCAAGAGTTAGACACTTTGTTGACAGGATTTTTCCCTTACCCGAATGACAAAGATAGAGTTAGATGGAACATACATCAAACTGGCCAGTTCTCAGTCCATTCGACGTATGTGTTCCTACTATCTCGTGTGGTTACTTTGGCAATTGACGAGAACGTGGTGGAAGCCTTGAATCAATTATGGACAAATGACATGCCATCTAAAGTGAGTATATTTGGATGGAGATTATTATTATCTAGACTACCAACTCGTATGGCGTTGGCGAAAAAAGGTGTTATTGTTAATCCGCGTGAGTTGTGTTGTGCTTTTTGTTTCAGAGAAGAGGAAGATATTGACCATGTGTTTTTCAACTGTTCTTTTTCGCAACAAATTTGGAAGGGAATTTTCGTCTGGCTGAATGTGGATTTTATCCCCTATGAAGTTTGTTGGCAGCACTTTATATCCTTTGGTGCTTTGGTGAAGAATAAGTCTTATGCAAAAGCTCGACATGTAATTTGGTTGGCAACCACATGGAGCTTGTGGCGAGCCCGTAATAATATAATGTTTAGAGGAGATGTCATTAACTTGCAATCCTTAATGAATCAAATTATTTATATCTCCTGGTTTTGGTTTGTTGGTAGAATAGCTTCTAAGTCTTCTCTTGTATTTTCAGATTGGTGTAAAGATCCATTATCTTGCATTTTTAGCATCTAATGGCTTCTTTTAGAATTGTAAGGGTTGGGTACCCCTTGTACTCCTTATAATTCATTCTTTGCTTATCAAAAAAAAAAAACAACCGTTTATTTTGCCAAATCACTCTAGTACACCCCACTTTAAACAATTTTTTTTTATTTTCATTGGATGTTGGTGTAAAATTTTTTTTGTCGATCAAATACAAATAATCATATCCTTTTAGACAGTAGACAAAATAATAAACACTACCGAAATTCACACATAATCGCAAAGTTTAGAGTTCAAACCAAAATAAAACTGTCTTTACTTAATTAATGTATATATTATATGCTAATATAGAGTTTATATGTATATTCACAATATCATTATTTTCCATACATATATAATTGGAGCGGAGTAATGTATACATATAAATGATACGTGAGAGGGAGGGGGGGTCTTGGCCACTGCCTGCCCCCTCTATATCCGTCCCTGAAAGGATGAGAGTATTCGTGAGGATAATGTAATTAACACATCTAAAACTATTTTATCGTTTGTCTTTTTTTTTTGTAAATTTTATCCGAATTGATCATGAAAAATGACAGTTAAAATTTGTCGGTGGCCATATTTACATCAATCATAAGAATCGATAAATTTACAGCTGGATCACTAATTTATATGTGTTAATATTTCTCTTTAATATAGTATTTAAAATAATTCTATGTCAATGTCAATTTTATAAGAGGTGCATCTCCAAAGGCAAAGGCAAAGTCCAAAACACACATGCTATAGTATTCAATTAAAAAGTAAAAGTTGCTTTTCCCAAAATTGGCACATTATTTTGACTATTTCATTTTCCTTTACGAGTCTTTGTTCCGGTTATTCACAACAACTACTATTCTATTTTGACTAATTCAATTATATTTCAGCGAAACTTCATTTTTTAAGACACAATTTCAGCGAAACTTCATATTTTTCTGAAATATGCACTTCTTTAAATTTGTTTTATATATTCTAAATAACAGATTGCAGGTCCTATAATTTTTTTTTGGATAGAAGATTATTGACGTTGATGTTATATAAAAAACGTGACGATGAGGCGGGTGAGCTCTGCTAATTAAAAATACATGTTTTTAAATGGAGTATTTAAGTTAGTAAAAAAAAAAAAGTATTTAAGAGTCAGTCTCTTACTTAATGTAAGATGGTTTGAACCTGAATTTATAAGTAAAGGTAATTATTACTTACAAATTATTTTTTATAAAGTTAAGTCAGTTTAATTTTTAAAATGATATCAGAATCTCCACCAAAACATATTCGATCATCTATTGATATGAGATGTATCTAGTAAAATTATGGCGGTTGAGATGTATAGATTGGGGGTGAGGAGTTAATGGTGGTGGTTGGAAGTGGCATCGGCGATTATTTGATTCGGGGGAGAAAAAAGTTGTGGAGTGTTGTTCTTTGTTGGATTCTTTTGTTTTGTATGTTGATGTATCAGATGGATGTGTGTGGAACCTTGACCTTGACAAGGGTCATTTTGTTATTGGAGCTTATCACTTCATTACTCAAAAGCTACTCAGGTGGATACTTCGGTGTATAAGAAAATTTGTTCAAAAAAATTAGTTCATTTTAAAGTCTCTCTAATTGTGTAGCGTTTCTATGAAAGACGATCTGTTTTGTCCTGGTATTTATCGCCCATTACTTTGCACAAGTGGATGCGAAAAAGATAAAAATTGTGTGGAGTGCTCTCCTGAAGTGGTTGTGTTTTACCTAATGATGTTGAGGTTGATGTTCTTCAATTTTGTAGTAATTATTTATTTGGTAAGAACATTCATGTCAATGTTTCAGATGATTTGAGTAGCTTGTAACTTCTCGTATGAATTAAAAATAAATAAATAAAAAATTGTCCGGTAATAAGATGTTTCGATTGAGCAATTGTTGGTTAAAATCTAAAATTCATGCTAATTAATTGTTGAAAGCAAAAATGAATATTTTAGATATGATTTGAATATTTGATGGGCTAATTTGCTATCTTATTTAGATTTTATATATGATTGATGTGTCGTTATTTTTTTTTCTGTATTTTTAAAGATTTTTCCCTCATAACTTTAAACTTTTTGTCTTTGTAAGCGGACCTTATTTTTAATTGATTGTTATATATAATTTTGTTTGCTTATAAATGGATTTAATTTGTATACATGTAACATATTTTTACACGTGTATTAATTAAATCACGACATGTTGATATTTATTGAGATATTTTACAAACAAATCCATAAAAGTGATACGATAAGGTGATTTAATTATATCTATATACAGGGGCGGAGCCAGGAATTAAAACTTGGGGGGACCAAGTCCAACAAGTTTAATTTCGAAGAGAAAAAATAAATTTTAAGTGTTCAATATATACAAATAATTTTAGAATTTATAAGTAAATGAAATAAGTGAATTATTTTTTACCTAACCATCTTTAAACTTAATTTTTTCAATTACATTTAGAATATAGCAGTGCGAAGAAATATATCATGTGAAAAGACAAAAACACACTTAAAAAGAGATTATAAAAATTATAGTAAAAAAAATTCATTTTGATACAATATTTTTCCAGTAAACGTATCTCTTTTAGAAAGATATTATTAACGATGAGTATTTTTTTAATAAGGTGAATATTTCGGTACTTCGGAATTTAGTTGAATACTCTCATAGGTAAAATTGAATGTCATGTCATATTTTATATTAATTATATTAAAATGTCATTTTAAATGCATTTTTGTCTATGAGATATTGATACCTAACTAAATATCACGGTAAAAAAAAATCATATTTTAATAATTCAACATTTATGATTAATGTTGGTGTAAGAATTATTTTATCTATTCATAAATACAAATTAAATCTATGATAAAATGGGAGTAGTAATCTTTCATATATGTCTATTTTAATATTCTTTTATATGATCAAGGATATGGCTTTTTATCAGCAAAAAGAAAATATGTATACAGGCAAATAAAAAATGTACATAAGCCTAATTTAATAGTATATCAATATAGTGTAAAAAAAAGTTGGAAATGTTGGGGGGACTGTGGCCACCCCTTGCCCCTAGTGTGGCTCCGCCACTGTCTATATATAAAAATATTTTACATCGTTGAATATAGGGTTTATTAGATATGTAATTTTGAAGTTAAGCATGGCCAAGTTTGACAAATCATTGATATATCAGTTGTTCACTTCTTCTAATCATAAAAACAGGAACAGACAATGCATGTGCCTAATACCATATTATAATATTGTAAAACTATTTTTAACCGGAGTTTTTTTTTTCTTTCCAATTTTTTTAACTGGAGTTGTATATTTTTTTGGGTATAAATTGGGTATCATCTGCGCGTAACTGTAGAGACTAATTCTTCGAGCCTTGTGAGACTCAAATGAGTGGCAAACTCTCCACAAAAATTTTAACACTGTTACATGCCCAAATCACGGATCGAACTCAGAATCTTGGTTAAGATAACTGAAGTTCTATATTGTAATTAAACATTTTGACCCACATGACAATTTTTATTTTATTTTATGAATAACCCACATGACAGAATCTTTTCAACCAGTAACTGGATAGGTTTTGAGAATTGAATGATATTTGGGTGGCCTAAAATTCTAACATCAAATACATCACCTTTTATTTTTCAACAAATCCATCATTCATTTAAAGATTTAATTATGTCACTATTACTATAAAAATAATTAATTGAGATTTTTATATTAGAAATTATGATTATGTATACTGCTCACTTGACTGGCTCCAAAAGCAGCATTTATAATAAAAAGTCCAACATCATTGACAGCTCAATATTCTAGTAAGAATTTCAGACACACATCAAGGGACTCCAGTGGTACAGAATTAACTTTTTGGCATTATACTATTCAATCGATTTTCCTATTAACAATATTAGTGAACAAAGTATATTGGTCAGACTTTTATGTTATATTTTTAGTACAATATTTGCCTGAATTTAATTAAGTGAATATTTACAATGAATGATATCGGAGGTTGTGATAAGGGATAGTCGGAGATAATTCACATTGATTTCAGAATAATTATATAAGTGAATTGGGGATATCACATTTTTATCCAAAATTTTAAGGCATTAAGGTTTATGAGTCATCTCACTTATAAAGTGATCAACCTTAACTTTTTTAGGCAATGTGAGACTATAACTCACCTCACACTTATAATAACAATCTTCCCCTCAAGTATGAGTCATCAATTCTTTATGCCCCTCTCAAGTGGAAACGTTCTTTTCATCAATACACTTGCACCGTCGTTGATCACATTCAACAGGACATGCCTCTTGACCACATTTTGTCAAGAGGACTTTCGATACAAGGAATCAGTCGAACCTTTCGTCAAACAATCGACTCTGATACCACTAGGGTCACGAGGGGTAGCCGAGAGATCATCCATATTGAGCTCAAAGCAACTATACAAGTGAATTGGACACCACGTTTTTACCCAAAATTTTAAGGCATTGAGTTTATGGACCCTCTCACTTATAAAGTATATAACATCAAGTTTTTTAAGCAATATAAGACTTTAACTCACTTCACACACATTGGATGAGGGAAACATGTTTTATATCCTAATATCTAGATGTTTTTCGCCGTAAAAAAAAATTGAATCCGCGTAGTTGATTAGGCTAGTTCATCATAGTATAGTATGTATTCACATTTTTTAAAAAGACATATTATGTACTCACTTGGACTTTGAGATTTTTTTTATCTTTAATAACATATACTCCATCCGTTCCTTTTTATTTGTCGTTTTAGAAAAAAAAAAAAAAAAAAAAAAGACCAAGGCCTCGTTTGGATTTGCTTATTTTTGAGCTTATGCAAACAACTTATACAATATAAATTAGGTTTTATGCTATTTTATAAGTTCACACTAGTGAAAATTATAATTTTATAAGCTATTTTATCATAAACTACCTTGACAAACTTATAATAATATATAAAAATTGCATAAACTGTTTGCATAAGCTCAAAAATAAGCTAATCCAAACAACCAAAATTAAGAAATTGTGTTTTTGCACTGTATCTTCCTATTATACCCTAATTTTAATCCACCAATAAATTTATTTATTTTTCACAAACTTTCTCTTTCCAATAAATTTAATATATTATGTAAAAAAACAAATTTAATATGTTATGTACCAAAACAATTTTAAAAAAATCTTTAGTTTTCCAAATATATAGCATTAATTAATTTTATTGAAAGGAGTCTATAATAGACAACATATAACCTTAAATTAACAATTTTTTTTCTGAAACGACAAATAAAAAAGAACAGAGTGAGTAAGAATTTATTGGTGGATTAAAATAAGGGTATAATAAGAAGATAAAGTGCAAAAATACCCTTTGTTAATTTGGCATTACTATTCTAAAAAGACACATAAAAAACGGATAGAGTATGTTTAAGCGCCGGGAGTTGGGTAGAGATTATATCTCAGTGCAATACAGGAAATTATAGCACGCCAAGAGCAAATCTAAAATATATATTTTTACTACAAGATCAAACTATTAAAGTAAATATAATTAAATATTATTATTCAAAAAAAATATTTAGATATTTAAATCAACAGATTTTTTTTATAATAAAAAAAATTAACGGATTATAGCACATCTTATTTCATTTGGTCTAGATTATAGTTTATTTTCTTTTCTGTTTTGTTTTAGATTATAGTTTTATCTTTTAAAAGAGTATACAAAATAAGATAATTATCTTAATTATCTCTGAAGTTGAGAGAGAGAGGGTTAGGGAGAGAGAAAGACAGGGAAAGAGAGAGACGAAGAGAGATAGGGAGAGAGAGGGGGTGAAATGGGAAGAAAGAAGAGTTGAGGGAGCAATTTGCCAATAATTTAATTTTTTTTAAGGTTATCATTGTTGTTGTTGTTGCTGCGACACCCTCTCCTCCTAACCTTCTCTCTTCTTCTCCTTTAGACTAATTTAAATATTTTATAAGATTATTGTTGTTGTTTTTGCAACGTGTTCTCCCTCTCTTTCCGTCTTTCACACTCCATGTGTCTAACTCTCTCTCTCCATCTCCCTATCTCTCTCTCTCTCATTTTTTTATGCAAATTAAATTTCAGTCAATTAACTTAATGATTTTGCAAATTTTAGTCAATTACCTCCTATGACATAACATCATTAAAGTTGCAAATACCACATACAGCCTCTGTGATAATATATAAGCAAAAATTAACTTTTTACGTTCATTGCATATTTAATGTATTTGTCCTATAGACCAGAAATATGAAATGAACATAAAAAAATAATTTTTACTTATATATTGTCACGGAGAGAGTATGCAGTTAACAATCACATTATCAACACAAACACAATAAACAAATGTAGAGACAATTTAATATTTCAAAGATATTTGATAATTCAAAAATTTCAAGAGGATATTCGACTAATCACTCACATATAAAATATGTTTTCCCTTTCAACAAATAAAAATTAAACCACTAACTACTTATTTTTAAGTGGTAAACTCCCTTACCAATTAGTTAATCAAATAAATGGTCGGTAACCCGTACATAGTTAACTAGATTGATGTCATTTTTTCACATAAACATGATTATTACATTTCATGAATTAAAGTTAACATGTTTGTTGGATAGAAAAAAGACAAAAGGAAAAGAAACTTAGGAAAAAAGTGAAGTCAATCTTCTATTCTTTTTCTACTTTTCTCTCTTTGTTAGCAAAACAAGTCCAAAAAGGCTAAACAAAATTATTAAAGCCCCCATTAACAAACTTACCAAAGTCACACTTTTGACCCTTTCTTCTTGCTTCCAAGATCCTTCTCATCAAAACCCAAATCATCAAAAGTAGAAAAATATATAAAAAAATAAAGGTTTTCTATTTTCTACATAGTGTTTGTTTACCCTTTTATCCCCATTTCATAAATTTTGCTTTTTTCACCCTTAAATCTTTTTGTTTGCATGATTGAATCTGAAAAGGTTTAACCTTTTATCATAGGAAGGTTTGATTTTTGTTGATGGGTGCTTGCTTGAGTAATAGGGTTAAGTCTGTGAGTCCTTCAAACACAGGTTTGTTAGCTTCTTCTTATACTTGAATTATGATTATGAAATTATTTTTCTTTAGATTTTGATTCTGTTGAGGTTTTGTAATGATTGAGAGAGAGAGAGAGAGAGAGAGAAAGTGATTTAAAGTTGTTAACTTTAGGGATATACTTTTGTAATCATTTTCATGTATGTTTGTACCTTAATTTATGGAATATTCTTGAGATCCTTGCAAATTTAGGTTGCTATGGATTTTCTCAATTTGTGATCTGTGGTTTTTTAGCAAAAATGATTTTGATTTTGAGAGACCCTTTTGGATTTTAGCTTTTCTACCCCTTTTTAAAACCCTACTCAAGGTCAATTTGGTTTGAGGGTGAAAAAATTATGGATAATTTCCCAATAATTTTACAAATATTCCATAAATAAATGCATTTCTTTGGATTTTAATCCTATTTGAAACTAATTAGAAGAAATTTTTTTTCTTTTCTGCAACATGATTCCTCTAGGTGTTAGCTCAGTGGTAAGAGTTTAGCTTTGTAGCCTCAAGGTGTTGAGTTCCAATCCCGTCAGAGACAGTTGTAAAATAGTCATTAGTGTCATTTGAATTTTAATAAAAATTCCTCTAGGGAAAGAAATCACAGTGATATGAGTGAGGGAAATTCATGTTGAGACAACATAAGGATGATTTGGATTTTTGTTGGAGTTCATGTGAATTTGGTATTAAGAGTGATTATGATTATTTTGTTTGGTTTAATTTAAGGCCAATGATGATTAGTGAATATTTGTAAGAATTGTTTTCTTTCTTGACTTTGATGTAGGGTTCACTTCTAGAAGTGTAAGCAGAAGTGGCCATGACATCAGCTCAACTAGCAGGAACTCATCAGCCTCCATATCGGTCACTTCTCGAAGTGAGGGTGAAATTTTGCAATCTTCCAACTTGAAAAGCTTCAGCTATAATGAGTTAAGAGCTGCAACAAGAAATTTCCGGCCGGATAGTGTCTTGGGGGAGGGTGGTTTTGGTTCAGTTTTTAAGGGCTGGATTGATGAGCAATCACATGCTGCAACCAAACCTGGAATGGGTATTATTGTTGCTGTGAAGAGGCTTAATCAAGAGGGGTTTCAGGGTCACAGAGAATGGTTGGTTAGTATCAATTCTTCTCTAGACACTGTTTTCTCTCTGATGCTGATGCAGATGCATATTCTTTTGGCTATATATTTTGATTCTTTGTATATTAACGGAATTCTAGGCAACCACAAGCTATTTAGTGCCGAGACTTCAGATTAAATACGTGTCCGATACATGCAGTTACATTCAATGTCTTCCATTTTTCAAGTTATTATCGGTGTCCGGTGTCTGTGTCAGTGCTTCATAGACTGCATACGTCTTAGTATCCTTTTTCACTTACACTATCTGACACTGTTAGGGGATTATCACTTTTCAGTGGAACTCTATATTTGTTCCCTTTGATCTCATTGGCACTATTGGTCAAATGCAATAACTTTAACAATTTCTTATGGATGGATTTGACTATCGTACTGAAGTTCAGATGATGTCCAATGTCCATTAATGATTGTGAAATGTACAATATAGTTAACATTCTTCATGTTTTGTGTTGTTTGGTTCAGGCTGAAATCAACTATCTCGGGCAATTTCAGCATCGTAATCTTGTCAAATTAATAGGATACTGCTGTGAGGATGAACACCGGCTTCTGGTTTATGAGTTTATGCCTAAGGGAAGTATGGAGAATCATCTTTTCAGACGTGAGTATCTTCTATTTCAGTTGAATTTATAATTCCTTGTTCCTTGTAATTTTCGCCCCTGTCAATAGTGAGTTAATCCTCCATGTTCTAATACTAATGTCGCCTTAAATCATCATGTTTAATACAGGAGGTTCTTATTTTCAGCCATTCTCTTGGAGTTTGCGAATGAAAATAGCCCTTGGTGCTGCAAAAGGTCTTGCTTTTCTCCATAGTACAGAACCTAAAGTCATATACCGTGACTTCAAAACTTCGAATATACTACTTGATTCTGTATGTACATACTTAAACTTTAGCATGGTTCTTTTATGGTTGAATACGATGGATTTAGTAGTTGATTACTGAGCTTCTTCATGACTTGTGCTTTGCAGAACTATGATGCCAAACTTTCTGATTTTGGGTTGGCAAGAGATGGACCAACTGGTGATAAAAGTCATGTCTCTACACGGGTCATGGGAACCCGTGGATATGCAGCGCCAGAGTATCTAGCAACAGGTATTAATAGCTCTGGTGTTTGACATAATGTATTCTCAATGTAGTTTGTGGAGTTTCCCCGACAAGTTTCCTCTCATAAACTATAAAGCACAGATAGGGACACTGACATTGATAATAATTTAAAAGAAATAAATTAATTGAATATAATTACATGTGCCATGTCGAACACACTGACACTTGTTGGCCTTCGATCAGAAGCATTGGTTTTTCAGAGTTCATTAACAACATTCTAATTGATAGACAATATTTTCAAAAGACTTTTTTATGATCACTTTTGTCTTTTGCTCAAATTTTCTAACGTGGACTTTACACATTATTCTATCAGCAGGCTTTTTTACAATAGTGCCCTGAATCCTTATGGTTTTCTTAGAATTTCTTGCAGTCTCATGCATTTGACTACATTTGAGCTGTTTAATAGATTTCCGTATTAATTAATATGAAAACAAGTGATACCAATTAAACTTTAATCATGGAATATTTTTATTGTTTTGCTAGGCCATCTTACTGCAAAGAGTGATGTATATAGTTTTGGAGTAGTTCTTCTGGAAATGATATCAGGAAGACGAGCCATAGACAAGAACCTACCGGCCGGAGAACACAACCTAGTCGAATGGGCCAAGCCTTACCTATCCAACAAACGAAGAGTTTTCCGCGTGATGGATCCACGACTTGAAGGTCAATATTCACATAGCCGAGCTCACGCTGCAGCAGCCCTTGCTTCACAATGTCTTTCAGTAGAGCCTAGAGTCAGGCCAACTATGGATGAGGTCGTGAAAACATTGGAGCAGCTTCAAGAATCAAAGGATACACAGAAGAAAGGTTCTGATCACCGCGTTCGCAATTCCAACCCGGGCCACAATGCATCCGGTAAAGGTAATGCAAATGCTACTAAAAAGGCTTCCGCTTATCCTAGACCTTCTGCTTCTCTCCTTAATGTTTGAGAGAGTTTTGTACTATGAATGCAAAAAAGTTCAGAGGTTTAGATGTTTTACTATGAAACCATATTTATTTAAGTAATTAACAATGTATAGTTTATGTTGTTTTGTATGTTTGTAACTTGAGACACATTAGAAAATTCAGTTGTTGTGGTCCTTAAGTTGTTTATTCCTTTTGAACCATGTATGTATAAAACTACATCATGATCTATGTTGATGATGTTCTACTTTTTGTTCTTGCTTTTAACACTCAGTCATAGGTGGTGGTAATTAAATCATTTAAAGGTTTAATTAGTAGATAATTAAATTAGGAAAATGGTAAACAGTGTCACGGACACTAATTAAGCATACTAATATGAAAGTTTTCTGTTGAAACTTGTGCATTTAATACATTAAAAACATAAAAAGTTATCTTTCTAGTATTAACTTTATCTTTAATTTCCTTTTTTAGTATGATTAACAAGGGTCGGGAGCACTATTTAGCAGACCCTATAATGATTAAAATAATTTATTATATTTGATTTTTTTTAGAATTATACAAATTTAAATATTTATGGATATATTGAATATCCATCCATAAAAAATTGTCAATTGGTGGATTGGATTTCAGTCAATAGATGATGAATAGAATGAATTTTATTCTTAAATGTTAACGGTTCTTGAAAGTTAATGTTTTGGTGTGACTGTGTGAGGGTGGGTGAGATGATTATGATTCATTCATGAAGTGGAGGGTCTGGCGGCTGAGGGAAAGTCAGAGGGTTCTATTTGCAAATAATTTGACATCAATTGCTTTCATTATAGAGTAAATTCCATAGTTTTACATAAATTGAATAAGAGCAAGATTTTCATAGTCACGTGATCATATAAACACATTTACATGATATTTTGATTATTTATGAAATAATTAAAAGAATAAAATAAAAGGTAAATTTTGTGAGTGCGACTAAAAGAATTATATTTGGTCACATGACCATATATAAGAATAATTCATTGAATAATACTTCAGTTCAAGTTCAACCGATAAAAATGACGAAATTATTAGGTTGTATGTTGAGGTTGAAGTACAAACTCAAACTCTTTCATTTTTGTGTGTGGGTTTACAATGACTATTATCATTTCGTTTATCTACTCAAAAAATATAAATTTAATAATACTCCTCTACTATCTCTTTTGTTAAGATTTAAAATTGAATTTTTTCTTCTTAAAATAAACAAATAATACTCCTATCTCCTATGTTTCTACAATTCTTTTAAGAAAAAAGATAAATAAATGTGACACATACTCTGCCATTTTATAATTTGGTGGTATTTATCACACAACCAATGAAAACAAGCCACATAAGTAGATTTATATGTGATACCCACGCCTAACTTGTAACCAACTTTTATTTTACATGTCAACTTATCGAGGGATATATTAGAAAAAATCAAAAATAAATTGAATAGTACTTCCCTCCTATCTTTTATGTTCCTACAAAAATTTCTGGAAATTATTTGCTTTTTTTTTCTTTCTTTTTCTATTTTAGAAATTCAAAAAGATTCAAAAATGAAATAATGAAAATTATTGACTAAGTAGTAAGTTCTATTTCAAATACCAAATACTGCTTTTTCATCAATCATGTTAGCACTGTAGGTCTTCGACGTGTGCAGTTCAACCATTTTTTGCATTATCCTTTGAATTTTTAAATAATAAAGCTTTTCTTAGTGGTTGGCATTTGTCGCAACTTATACAGTATCTATTTTTTTCCATTAATATCTTTTGAATTGTCAATTTATTCATAAAATAAAACCAATGTCTCCACCAATAATAATAAATTGATTAAAATGATAAGAGATTTAGGTTTTTTAAGCAAGTTGTCAGAAATTTAATTTCTGAAATTTCATATTAATATATATTATAATAAAAAAAGAAAGAACTAATAATGTCTTTAAAGAAAGTCTAACTCAGTATTATTGTTTTTTTGAGAAATTATCAATAATGTTCACAATTCTATGAATATATTTATTCCGTCAACTTAGACACTGTTTGGTAAGTCCAATAAGGTAGCTTATAAGCTTGTTTGATAAAAATGTGAAGTGTTTGGTAACGAGCTTCTCTAACCAGCGTATAGCTTTTTTTGAGATGTTATTTCAAGTAGCGTATGAGCTTATAGCTTTTTTATTTTATTTCATATTTACCCTTATTAAAAAATATTTAACTTAGTTCATTTGATAGTGAGAAGAGAGTTTTATAGTTATCATGTGATGCCTGTGCACGCTAATCTATATATATAAATCCTAGATAGTTGTGGAATTGCCTATCTAAACCCTAATCCACAAATCAATGAAAACTTTTCATTTAGCCACATCATCCACTTACATCCATTTAATGTGGGGTACTAAATCTAATTATTATTATTATTATTATTATTATTATTATTATTATTATTATTATTATTATTATTATTGTTTTGGGTTATTCATTTTAATTTTTTTTGTTCATTTTATTATTTTGTGTATTTTATTTTTTTTTTTCAAAAAAGTTAATGTTTTTGCTAATAATCTTTTGTCTAATCTTTGTAAATATAAGGAGTTGGTCGATTGTCAGGACTACTTTCTAATGTTAGTAAAAAAAAAAATAGATAAAATAAAATTTACTAATGGTTGTTATGCCCTGTATGATTTTTATCATATTCGATATTTGAATATGAGTTAAGTTAGTTTATCTTTGCTGCAATCAGTTTCAAATTAATATAAATGTCAAATTCGATAATACAGTAGTTTTTTGGTAAGAGATAATGAAGTAGTTTATCCAACTCAGAATCCTCCAATGAGATTTATAATATAAATAAAAACTTATGTTTCAACATCGATTGTTTTTCATGGTCAATTATATGTTGTCATTTTCATAGTTATTTTGAAGAATGAGTTAAAGATATTGCTAATCAATGTTAATGAAGAAAATACCAAAGTAACTTCAAATGTGATGTATAAATAAGTTTTTTAAATGTATAAACATCTATCTATATCTATCTATATATATAATTCCTAGATAGTTGTGCAACCACTAATCTAACCCTAATCCACGTCAGCCACTTATATACAATTAAATCACTCAATAATGCCACATCACTTCTACTTACATCATTGTCATTTATATACACTTTTTCATATGCCTACATTTATATATACCTATGACTTTTCATTATACACTCACTCAACTAATAATAATAGTTTTTACTAAATTATACGCACTAATTAATCTTTTATACTATATATTGAATTATAGTGTCCAATTAAGAATCAAATGCACAGTGTATGAGTATGACCACAAACCGTTTTCATAGTGACATGACAATTTATGGATTACCAACTTATTTTGGTAGATGCAATAGGATTCATTGTAATATTTTCAAAATGTATAAATACATCTTAAATATCTATCTTATATTTACATCACTTTTATTATTATTATTATTATTATTATTATTATTATTATTATTATTATTGTTATTATTGTTATTATTATTATTATTATTATTATTATTATTATTATTATTATTATTATTATTATTTTGTTGTTGTTGATGTTATTATTATAATTTTTATAATACTTATTGTTTCAATTTATACGAATGATTTTTCAACATTATAATATAAAATACCGCATAACACCCGTGCATCGCACGGGTGCGGGACTAGTGTTTTATATATAAAAAAAACCCTTATTAGTTTTTTTTTTAATTTATGTAATAAATACCCACTAACACTTACAAAAAAAAAAAAAAAACCACTAACCATGTACTTTTATGTCATCTTGTACTTACGACGGCTAAAATTGCAAAACACTTTAATTTTATTCTACTTGTTTTTCAACTATAAGCTACCAGCTATAAACTAACTTATCAATTATCAGCTAGCTTATAACATATTTTTACCAAACAAAAGACTTTAATGTATCCTCAGGAGAGTATTTTCCTCACATTGAACTAGTAGAAGGTAATGAACAGTTTGACTTTAAATATACCTAAAAACTCTAGCGGTATATATATTTGAATGGTTCTAAAACTTGGATCAAGATGCCCTGCAGTTGTAAATCACAAAGTTACACGATGTTTTAGATCTCATCTGTCCATTTCAGATCGGTCAGTTCATATTTCATCTATACAAAATCAGTCCAAATCAATCTGAACCATTCAGATTAGATCGGACGATCCTGATTTAACACAGCGTGAAACTGTGTGAAAATATTACCGCAGGAAATCCTGTTCCCTAAAACTTGAGCAGGACCAATACATGCTTTGATTTGGTGTTAGGAGCAACATTTCACCAAAAATAGAGGATTGTTTTGGATCCAGGGGAGTGGGATAAGACAGTTTAGTGAAATTTATTTTATCAATGTTTGAACCCTAGTCCTCGAGTAGATGTTTTTTCTTTTGTAAAAGAGTGTGTGAGAAGCAATTGAGGGGAGGAGGCGAAAAGAAAATCTCCAAGTGTTGGATGGTGAAAATATCATGAAGATCCAATAAGCCCAATTGAAGCCAACTATTCTAGGTCCATCAAGGAGCTCAATGTGGAGTATATGATTTGATAAGCTATTTACCATTCAATTAATTTTTCATGAAATTTTCTTTTGTCATCTACTAGTTTTTTTTGTGTCTTATCAGTTTTCATTTTTACCATTTTGCTATTTAAGTAGCGGAAGTTATAAAAATGAGAAATTTTGAAGAAAAAACACTCTACATGAAATTCAAGATTTTTACATGTTTGCTACTTAAGTAGTGAATCTGTTAGCTACTTAAATAGCAGACGTTATAAAAATGATAAATTTGAGGAAAAAAAACACTCCCTTCACATGAATTTCAAGATTTTTATAATATCTGCTATTTAAGTAACATATGCGATAAAAATGAGAATTTTGAGAATATACCCTTGATAAATAAAAGAATAAAAATCAAATCTAAAACTTTTAGTATGTTAGTACGTATATGTTCTGTCACCATGACATAATAGATATATTTTGATGAATTCCCCATTCCCCATAGGTGGAATACAAAGCCATAAAACAAAAATGAGGTCAAACAAAAAGCCTTTGCATATATTCATCTTTGATCGTTTTTGTTCCAAGAAAACATTAGCACCTCTTGAACGATTGGTGCTTGATAAAAAATCAGATTCAGAGTTTCTGATACCAACATATATTTGATCTAGATATTTTCCTTAGCAAATTAATCAACTTGTTCACAGCCTCAAGTAAAATGCCACCTATTTTTCTTTGTTTGGATGACGAATTAATTTTTGAGAAAAATAATATATAGAGAATTAATATTTTTTAACTTTCTTAAAGAATTGTATGATAATAAATAATATAAGATCGAGAGTGGGACATTAAACTTAATTTGTATTTCATATATAATAATATTCACCTTTGTTATTTTGGGTTTTCAACAAGACTTATTTTGTAAAGGGTTGAGAGCGAGCTACGTTGTCGGGTGTAATACAATATCTGGATCATTCATTGATTTTAGACTGTTTAGCTTGAAAAAGTCATTATCGCTTGCTACTTGTTGCAGGGAGTAGCGGTACGTGGACCGTTTCGTGTTGACAATTGGTTCATTTGCCTTAACTTTCTAAGACTTATAGTTTGTCTTTTAGGATTAGTTAGAAGTTGGTATAACCTATTGTCCTACACGCTTTTGTGTGGACGCACTGAGTTAGGTCTATGTCCCCCAGTTTATGTATATATTTTTATTTTATTTTTAATAATAATATGAGCTATAGGTGGAGGATGGGGAAGAATAGGGATGCCACTAAAGTTGAGTGTCTATTCCTACCTTGATATCTAGATGCTCTTAATTTATAAAAAAAAAATAATATAGAACTAATATTTCTTTCATTTTTTTTTTTTAAAAATCAATCAAGTCATTGGACTCAAGTGGTTAATGAACTTCATCAAAGAAAAAATTGTTCGGAAAAACCCGAATTCGATTTCTGGGTAGAACAATTTTATGGTCAGACTTTACTTACCACGCAGCCGAACTCTAGATTACTGGAGTGTCATCCCTCTAAGAACCATAAATTTAATAAAAATAATTAATAATTCATCTATATTAAAACTCTCATCCAAACACACCTTAAAGACAAGAGAGGATTCTTAATGCACTTGTGTACTTTAATTTGTACGTTATCTGATCAGAATCAAGCTATCTAGTACTAGTACATGCATCATATCATATCTAGGGTCTCAATCTCATGAGACTAATTCCTTGTGTACAACTTAAGCTATTTGAGAGAGGAAAAGTGTGTTGCACAAACGAGATTCTAGATGTGAGAAAGCTATAGCACACATTGGTTGGGCTCAATGCAAAGTTACTTCAACGGCTAATCTTAATTGGGCTGTAATTTAAATGACCACAGTTAAACATATTTTTGGCCGTATTTTTTTTAAAGTATATAAATGTGAATATTTTCATATAAGATTTTGTTTGATTTGTTTCGATGTATATTTTTAAAATATCAAATTTCTATAATTTTAACTAATAGAGAATTAAAAATATTCGTAATCAAAAGTATGTATCGACATACGTGCAGTAGTAAAAAAATTCTTATATTTTGAGATGGAGGAAATATTTCTTAGAGTAAGTTATTAAATTATGCATGTAGCAATACTTTAATAACAATATAATAACTTTTTTTATTTCAGTGCTTAATTTTATTTTATTTTAACATTTTCATGTTCGAGTGTTAGTTTGACATCAAGTGGTTTCAGATCTCTTCTGATCGTAGTTGCGGAGATCGAACTGTGATCTAGCGTCAATCACCTCTGAACCAATTAAGCATTGCTAAATTAAATCACTTTTACTTCAAAGTTGAATGACAAACTATATGCTTTACCATCCATTTCATTATCATTATGCTTAGGTCAAAATTAGTGGTGTGTTAATATTCATATGGAATCAAGATATATCTTCACATATGCTAAAAAAAGACATATCTTCACATAAAACTTAAGGCCCACAAACCGATTATGCAACAACAAATTAGCCGTTAAGTTGGAGCATGTTTTTTTGATAGGAATGAATTGAACAGAATATGCATGCAACTTGTGGACACAACAAATGCATACTAAAATTCATTGCGTTGGTTTGCATACCAAATCTTTTTCTTCATTTTGGTATCAATTTAGAACATAATTTCAAGGGTTGGTCTTGAATTGGTCACGTATGCCCAAAGTAATTTTTGTTCACCTCTCAAATAAGATTCTATTTAGTAAAAATAACGGACTTGGTCTTGAATTAGTCACGTATGTAGGTCCAAAGTAAGTTATCGTTGATGGCTGATGATCGATAACTTATAGGTTAATAGCTGGTCAATTAATTTAAGAGTTTGATAAAATTAATAAATATACAATTACATAAAAGAGATTTTTAATTCATAAAGACGCATTTACCATACTTTTTAGAGAGCTTCTTAAAATTTGTTTCTGTCCAAATTAGTAAATATTGGAATGGTGCAGTTTTTAATAAAATAGTAGGGTTAAATTGAATATTATTGAGCTTAAGTTTTTCACCGTTTGAAAATCGAAAAATATAAGCACAACATACCTAGCTCAAGTTTTAGGACTCGATTTTTTTTTTGGGTTTTTAGAGGGGTTAGGTTGGGATCGAAGATGGATTTGAATGGTGTTTTTCTCCGGTGTAAATTCTAGAACTCAAAATAAGTAAAACATCCCTCAAGTTTTAAACTCAAGTAGGAGATTTTTGAGTTTTCACACTTGTGTAGTCAACCAAGTCAACCACTAAACTATTTAACCAAAAAATCAAACCTAACTATTAGATTTTTTTTGTGAAACCTCATTATTTAGATCTTTCATAATACCATTTATCAAAATATCCACATAAATATTTAAATTTAAAAATCTGATTAAACTATTTTACAGTTGATACATACACATTAAATTTGCATAGTATTCTCTAACTTTAGAGGCAGAAATACAAAATACCTATATATGTGTTACTTTTAAGTTGGACCACATACTAACAAGTGTGAGTGTATTCTATGCGTAAATCTTTTATTCGATGGACCAGTAAAACTAACATAAACTTTACAAGAAAGTTCCTAAGATGTATGTAACAAGGCATGGATAAAAAGAAAAAGCTCTCACAAAGCTTACATTGATATCATATTCAAACAAAAGTGATGAGAAGTTAATTAAAAATTAACTACTAGGTTTAATTAGACTTTTTAATTCATCTAGTTTTTTAGCTATGTGCAATTTTGGTTTCTCTAAAGTCTAATCAAATACGATATTATACGATCCCATACCATTAATTTTCTTTGATATGAATCCGTTGAAGTCAATTTTTTATCAAAATATTTGAAAATTTGATAAAGTATATACGTTTGCATGGTTTTTTATTTGATATTAAACTTCTAATTTATCACAAGATGTGCAAGGAAAGAAAATAGACCAAAGAATTAATACAAGAGCCTTGGTTCATGGGTGAATTCATGTGTGGGTTCTTTGTATTGAAAGTCTTCGTGTCAATTAGGAGGTGTATTATGTTGGTTGTAACGTTAGTCCAATTGTATAGGATGTAGGAAACTCACAATTGAGGGGATTTTGTTCGTTCAACTTTCAAGTGTTGTGGCGAGTCTTACATTGAACATAAATTGGCTAAATGTTGCATCAACTACATGAGTTAAATATTAGTCGTACTAAATTTTACCTATATGTCAAATAACTTGAGAAAATTAACTTCAAGTGGAAATATGGTGCCTTGTTCTCTGTGATCTTGATTTATTGATTTGTTGTTGCTTCCGATAGGGATTTGGATTTGTTATTGTAGCATATTCACTCGGTTTCACGATGTATTCAATCACAAACGTTCATTTGTTGTTGTATAACAGAGTCAATACAATCTTAGTTGTCGATCTAAATCGGATGGCTGACAGTAGTAACTGCGTCAAATCCAATTCTTCCCGATAGTCCCCTCGGCTTCCTAACAATATATTATCCTTTGAATTTTCATTTAATTAAATTAAAACAACCTTTTTTGTAATTGTAAAAGTTACACTTACCATATAGATAGCTATGACATAGGATAAGTGTCATAAATCATCTAAACTTCAAACTAGATAAATAAATTTTGAAATGAAACAAGGACCATGCAGTGAAAAAGCTTAGATAAGTAAAAGATTCATGAGTCACACACACTACCCAAATATTCCTCTAACTTTAACTTCCAAATATCACACACACGATTCTTTCTTGTCCACTTTAATTCATATTCACATTTAGCAACCGTCAAGATAGATATATTTGAAAAGGATGAATGAATCAGTTTAATTTGTGGAAAGGAGTATTATACAAGCAACTCTTCTTCTTTTTTTGCTGCATAAACTTTTTAGTAACAACTTTATAACTTTTTTGTGGATAAACAAATAATAATAACTTTATACTAATATATGCTTTGGACTTTGGTCTAGCCGTTTAGTGATTATCATATTAATTCTTTTTGAAGAACAAGTGCTTTGATATTTTTCAACCTCACCATCACTACCACCATGTGTATGTGATTCTCATCAACCATTTACAACAATTGGCTATAGCCTAGCTAGTTATATGCATGCACATTTTTCTCTCTTTATTCCTTTGAGTAGGTGCTATACATATTTTTGTCTCCTTGAGATGATTAGTTATCATGCTTAATGAATTATGGCAATAAGGGAGAACAAAATTAATTTGGGTGTACATGTTAAGAATTTTACAAAATGAGACTTTGACACTTTTTTCCGTGTGTCCAGCTAACAATGTTGATATTACTATAAGTTAGACGTTTTTATCTAAATTCGAATTCATATTCTTACAATTGTGTGTGTCAATTTTTTACGATGATTGTTACTATACCTCAAGACGGAAAAAAATTAATAAACATTTAACACAATTTTTTTTGTCTCATAGGAGTATATTTTTTTTTTGGTACATAATTCAAAAAGATATATATATATATATATATATAAATGCCAAAAATATGGATAACATTACCATTATCATATCATTAATTACCATGCTCTAGCTAGTACAAAATTTGGGACAAACATAGCTTCCCATAGATTCTTTGTTCTTTGCTTTTTAACTGAAAAATCGCGTGGCAACACAATAGATCATGTTTGTGGAAATAGAGAATGACCACACAAGAAAACGATAGTTTCACTAATATTATTCATGCTAACTTTTTCTTTTGTTTTTTCTTATAAAGAAAGAGCTTAAATAATTTAAATTGTAATTTTTATTTTGAAGCAATACAAACTTAACTTGTTATGAGAACTCTAGAATACATGTTGAACAGTTGAAGGAGATAGGAACACACAATTATTCCACACCATTGTAAAACAAATTGTCTAGCTCTTACTATTGGTGATAAGGTTATTACTGAGTCTGTTGAGATTGAAAACAAATTTGTTACTCATCTATTACTTTACTTAATATATTAAAATCGATCAATCACTTCATAGAATAATTGAACTCGAAAATGATGTAAATTAAAAGCTTTCTCTAATTCACCTAGTAAGTTTTCGATTAAGTGAGTGTGGGCTAATATCAAATTTACCTCTAATTTAATTTGTTTTATATATAATATAATATGTATGTATAGTAGTAGTAATAAATAAAAAATCAAAGCAAAGTGGGGGCACAAGCCCACATATAGCCTCCTTCTTATGTTCGTCCCTGCTTACGAGTACGAAACCAAATTGCAAAAATGAAACACAAGCCATTTCAAGCCAATAAATTCAGAAGTAGAAACTCTAGATCAAACAGAGCCAGCTTGAACCGTTCAACAAAACGGTTAAAGCAAAACACCACTTAAATTCCGAAAGAAAAAAAAAATCGAATCCAAGCTAAAACCCAAGTGTACAAAGGAATGATCCCAAACTTTGCGACAAACCTAGATTCGGTATGTCAAGTAAGCATAAACCAAAGTAGAACCAACGGCCACCCATCGCCTAGTGTAGTTTAGTATTGTGGTTTAGTGGATACTTGAGGAGGAGGAATTGTTGGAATTCAAGTTTGAGTGATTAGTCTCATATGGACTAAAAAATGTTATATACATAAGAAAGGTAACATGTATATATTATACCCAATGTCTTTAAGATTTCGAATAAATATGTCGTTTTAAAATCTCTTAAAAACCTTGGAGTCGTTTAACTCATTGTTACTCTTGACGCTCACTCGGTCTCCAAAATAAACCAACAACTATAGTAAATTGTATTTTTACTATTTAAATGAAGGTCTTATGTAAAGACTATCCCAACCATATGAAACTTCTAAGTCACATATTTTACATTTATAGCACACAATATCCTAAAGTGTAACTTATTATCAAAAAGTAAAACCTTTAAGAGTGTAACTATGCAACTAAAAATAGTCTTTTTATCAATGTTGTTTAGATAATCTCTCAAACCGTACAGAACCACAATTACTAGTAACTAGAAGTGACAATTATTATCTCATACAAACACTCTTTGAATATTATTTCATTATAGTTTATAAATGAAAACTTAACAATTAAGTCAAAATTAACAAGCAACAACCAGTAAAAATACTCAATAACTATCATAACCAAAAAAGAACAATTATAATAACTTAAATATATTATTAATTATATGGTAGCAAACTTTAGTTGATAATAATAATAACTAGAGCTGCGGGCTACATGTTCATTACCCTTGCAACCTCTTCAGCCCTACACACTTTGAGTAAAAAAAACATAAAGAGATGGGTCTCTTATGCTGGGTAATTAATATACCAGCATCACCCATCACATTACACTTTAGTAGTAACACTTTCACATTTAATATTTTAATACAAACACCCCCCTCCCCCATTCATATATTAATTAATTAATTAACTACTAATAATAATATAATTAAACTTACTTTCACTTTCACCTTTACTTTTCCTAAAACTACCCAACTTTTCTTTTTAAACCCTACTAATACTACTACTATACCCCCCCTAACTTCAAAATTTTCCCGGGAAAATAAAGGAAAATTTGAAGGAGGGAAACTTAAAAACAAAAAAGTCAAAAATATAGTAGAGTATTTGATTTTTGCTTTTTTTTTTTCCTTCTTTTTAGACACGGAAATTCTTCCCGGTGAAGGTTTGTCCAAACTGCCAATTAGATGGTGCCACGTTCCATGACGTTGATGTACGACGGTCACTGCCGGTAACTCTAAAAGATAAAGCCTGGCCCACAAAAACTGCATTGGATTGCCAATTTTGCCCCCAGTTACGGCTCATTGTCATCCATGCAGTGTTGGTTCCTTTTACACTCACGCGCACTATATCACCTGCACCCGCGACGTTGGTGATTAAAACCAAGTTGAAGTAACGGAAACCGTTGATTGTGAATCTGATGCCTCCTGTCTTTCTGCATGGTATCCTGCAAATTCAATCAAATAAAATGTTATAAAAATACTATTGAATTTAATAATTTCAATTTTATGTTTTTTATTCTTGATGTTTTAGTCGGTTAATTCAATAAAAAAATATGAAATATTTTGTTCCAATGCAATGTGTCAAGTTAAAATTTGAGTCATTTTGAAACAAAGTCATAAATATTGATATGACATGTGCCATACTGTTCAATTAATGTATAATAATATTTTTTCTCAAAAAAATGTACAATAATACAAAAATTATATTAAAAAAATTATATTTATTGAACTGAATTCTCAAAGTAATATTAGAATTCAAATGTTTTTCCACACCCATCAATCGGAGATTAAACCCATGACCAAATATTTAAGAGGCTCAATTATCTACTACTTTTGTCACTTTTTTTTAAGGATACTTATGTTAATTCAAATGTTGAGAACTAACTACTAATATATTAAATGATATATTAATTAATATTTTTTATTGATAAGTGACTATTAAAAATATGAGACTAGTGTATAAAAACAATATTTGAATAATAAAGGTACTTGTAATTTTTATTTGTTGTTTCAAAGCCCCAAAAAATGAACCTTTTTCTAAGGATGTGTGACCTAACATCAGCATGGAACTCTGAAAGATGTTTTTTCTGACTTTAATTTCAGATCTTGCGGAAATTTAATATTTTTATATGGTATATAATTACTAGGATACCCTCAAAGTACAAAGGAATTTCCAAAAAGTGTTAGAATGACTATAATACCCTAAAAGAACTATTGTTACTAATTTGATGTTATTTTAGTCATTTGGCACTGACCACCAAAACTAAAGCATATGTACCAAAACACCGAAAGAACACAAAAGTGATAAAGAGCACAAAAGCGATAAATGAATTTTGGTAACACATTAATTTCACACATATGGATCAAATTAAAATCGACTTTCACCAAATTAGCTTAATGTCTATAAATGAAATATGCATATAATTGAAGTATTAGTAACCTTAATGGTTTCTCATGATAATTTTACTACAAAACAAAATTATGAAAATATACATTACTTAACATGGCTAGAAGGAAAAATGGATCTCGGTTCCTATTTGTGTGTGTGAAATCAACAATATACTTGAATATGTGGGGGAGGTGCCATAAGTGTGCAAGCTCATAATTTCAGAAAATTCCAAAAAAAAATTACTATTAATTTATTACAAGTCATTTGTTCATTCATTGATAAATGTAAAACTAGTAGTGCATTTAATAGAATTATTTAATAACTTTTAATGTATAAATGTGTCAAACTTTAATTTATATACATGATAAAATAATAAATATAACACCAAAAATAAATAAATAAATAAATATAAGACAAATGCTTACATGTGCATTCAACTTGTATAAAAGTGTTTATCTAAAAAAACTTGTATAAAAGTGTAAACTTTAATCTTTAAACAATTTTTTTTTATATTTTGTAAAAAAAACATTTTTTATATTATTATTATTACATATAAAAAAATTATATTTAAATATATTAAATTTAAATAATAGCTTATTTACTAGTAATATTTTTAAGGAAAATGCAAGTACATACTAAAGAAGATAAATGTAAAAATACTTTCCTTTCTAAAAAAAAAAGTAAAATTATTTTCTAAAAATTTGTATGTTCAATTTTTTAAAAAAATAAGTAAATGAATAATTTTTTTATTGTTAAATATAAAATTTAGGCCTAAAATTTATATATTTAGACAGACAACACTATTAAGGAAAAAAAGAACCTCAATTCTTCACATGTTTTTCTCTTATTTTTTGTGCTACCAAACAGTGAAAAACTCAAAAAGATGAAAACTTGAAACAAACCCATTAAAGCAAAACCAAAACACAAACAAAGGGTAACTTTAACTCACCGGCGGTAAGCGACGGGGACAATTCCGGCACGGTACTGAGCAATCTTAAGAAACATAGGCATAGCAAGATCAAAATGTTCTCTAGGTGGATTACACCAACCACCATTGTCACTTGGTTCAGCAAAATTTGGAGGACAAAAGTTTGTAGCAGTTATTAAGATTGATGGGTTTCCTGGGTTACACCAACGTGGATCTTGGTCACACTTAAGCTCAAAACATGCACCACAACTTAAGCCATTGTTGAATAGTGCTGTACTTAGTGCTGCTGTGTTTACTCCATAACCTTGACTGTATAAGTTTCCATACCCACAAGCACCGCCTGAAAAAAACATACCCAAAAAAAAATTAGTATTAAAGTTAGGTTTTTTAATATTTTAGAATTTTTTTATAAATAAAAAAAAAATTGTGTTTTTTTTTTGGTTGCAATTAATTGGATTGGAAATGTTTAGATTTTATATATGAATGGAGAAATTTGAAGGAAAGATTGTATTTTTATGTTATGGAAATGGGTTTTGAGAATAAGGGTAGAATAAAAGAGGAAACTTGGGTTAGGTACTAGAAATGGGTTTGGTGGTTATGAAACAAAGCAACATTTTAATTGGAAATTGTAAAAAAATTAGGGTTAGGTTTAGAATGTTTCAAAAATTGTTGCATGTGAACAGTTTTTGTGTGAATTTGATAATGCAAAATGGTGAGTGAATTGATAAATAATAAGGTTGTGATGATTTGAAGAAAGGGGTAGTAAAAACAGGGGAAAACAGAGGAAAAACAGAGTTTAAGGTTGTTTTTTTATTTTTGTTACCCATTGTTCCTGAGGCATCACTGCCACCATAGAAAGTAGCATGAGCACTTTGCCAAGGACCACCATTATAAACACCAGGGATTCGAGCAGTGGTTGCAGCAAAAAGAGAGGCTAATGATGCAATGGTGAGGAGAAGAATTCCAGCCATTGCAAGAGAGAGAGAGAGTGGGAGAGAGGAGGTATTATGAGTGAGTAGGTTGTGTTGTTGATTTAGGAGTGAGTGGAAAGTGAGAAGGTTTTAGGGGGTACTTATGGAGGAAGGAATTAGGTAATGGACCTGCGGATGCAGTAGTTTTTGGAGTTATTATTACCATCTAATTAATGGGCCTTCTATTTACCAAACACACAAAAAAGGCCTTGTTTGCTTTTCTCTTTCCATGTGATCCTTACTCTTATTTATTTTCATTTTTAATTTTTTTTTAATGAATGTGATCCTTATTTTTATTTATGTGAAAAAAGTCTTTAAATTTTTTCACTGATTCACCACTTGGGTTGGTGCATTGGTATTTGCTTGAGACTTGGGAGTGTGCTCCTCTTGAGATCTGAGATTCGATTCTCTCTGATGTCAATTTGGGTGGGCTAATTTAGCTTCTTCAAAAAAAAAAAAACTCTCGGATTGGCGAATATTATGGTGTATGGATAGATAGAGAGAAAATATGTATGTGTGGACTTGACTGGGATTTCAACACTTATGAGATTGAGGACTAAGGCTTTTATTGCGGGACAGACAGCCCTTAAAGTTGTTTCAAGTAAAATTGTCAAACATGAGAAAACATGTGACAATGAACATACTTTTATATCATTCCGTTTGAAACTTTTAGCTTCCTAGCACCAGAGGTCATGAGTCTTCTACAAAGAGTTAAAAAGGTCATGCATAACAATGTTATGGCCTCTAGCCCTCTAGGTCTATAAATCTTGTTTTTAAGAGAATTGATTTTGTGACTCAAAAAAGGCTAGTGTCGCAGCTTGTTGGTTTAGTGGTTCTGTTGGTTTGAGGTCTTAGGGTGTGCTTCTCTCAAGGTCTTAGGCTCGATTATCTCTGATGTGAAAATCGGTGAGCTAGCCAATATAGAGTAAAACAACTCTAGCCCTAAATAAGGCCCTCACAAGTGAGTGGTGGGATTTATCCCCTAAAATTAGTTGGTCCTTAGGCTGCATATCAATTTTATTTTTTTTAAAATGTGGTTTTATTTTTGAATTGGATTTTTGTTTATTTTTCATAAACAAAATGTTTTTTGAGCATTTACAATAGTGTTCTTTATTCTTCATAGCGACACTCGATTATTTCTATTTTTCTTACAAAAGTTACACTTGCTTATCGTAATATTAATGTTTCTGCAAAGATTAGAGGGTATGCATTTAGAATTTGCCTAGGTAGAGGTAATCGCAGGTCTAAGTCTGAGAGTAAACAATATGGTGCTAGACATTGATGCTGGTTTTTTCGTTCTTTGGTGAAAGAAGAACGTGATCCCCGCAAAAAAAGAGAGAGGTGATCCTCAAGGGAAGGGCTGCGTATTTTGCTTTAGGGAGGAAGAAACCGTACAACACACTTTCTTCAATTGTGGTGTGATTACTCAAGTGTGGCAAAGCATATTTAAGTGGATAGATACAAAGTTCATTTCATGTGTAGATACCTTTCAACATTTCTCTTTGTTTGGGGAATTAGCAAAAGGAAAAAGTCATAAGTGCTTTCGACATATTATTTGGTTGGTGACGATGTGGAGTATTTGACATTCGTGCAACAATATTATTTTTAGAGGAGCATGTGTTGATATTTCTTCTTTAGTGGATCACATTATTTATATCTCATGGTATTGGTTTATAGGTCAATTAAAGAGTAATGTCATTTTATCTTTTTTTAATTGGCGTAACAATCCTTTAGTTTGTTTCCAATGTATCTAAGGTGTTGTCTTTTGAATTGTAAGGGTTGAGTATCCCATGTACGGCTTAAAATTCATATTTTGCTTAAAAAAAATTATAAAATTTTAAATAAATCATTTGTATATACATCAGACCAATTTAAATACTTAAATAAGGAAAACAATTCATTGTAGATGCTCTTATATTAACACCTCCTTAATTACATTAAAAAGTTTTCACCAAAATCGGGTGTCTTTAAATAAGGGAACTGCCTCATAGTGGATGCACCAGTAAGAGAGATATACTTCCTACAATAAGTCTACAGACAAGAGAATTTTGGATTATAATTCAAGTCACAATTTATTCAAGTGGAATAATGCTCAATCATCTATAATATTTTTTTTCTTCATTAGTTTAGTGGCTAGAAATTTCACCTCAAAGATAAATAAGTGGAGTGTCCAGGGTTCGAATCCCGATGCGTGCTTAATATATGTGATGTCCCTACCAACTGAGCTATGTTCACCAGGACATCATCTATAAATAATATACACTCTATAATCTTTTGTTTTTTTTTGGTAGAGTACACTCTATAATCTTTAATATCAGAAAAACTTTATTTTTTAAATTCATGAAATAAATGATGTATGTGGTCTAAAAAATAGAACACATGCATAAATCATTCCATGAATTTAAAATAAATAATTTTTTTTCTGATATTAAAGACTAGAAAGGGAGTAATTAATAACATCAATTTTAAGTGAAATCCTAGCCACTAAACTACTAAAAAAAACTATTATTTTAGATTTTTTATAAGTTATGTTGAATGAATATTGTTTGATTTGTATTTTGAAATCAAATTGGTGAAGTTTTCTTATATACAATGCAGTCATATTTTGGCTAGGTGGTTATTTGATGGAAGATAAAGCAAATGCTTTATTTTTGGAAGCATTGTGTTTGCAATAATTTAATTGGTGAATTATTTGTTTGTTTTTGCCTTTTCTTACAAGAAATGTTTTGGGGCCATGCATGTATTATTAATGGAACATGAATTACTGATATGCATGTGCATCACACATGGTTCTCTTAATACTGTTTGAGGTCAGAATGAGCAATGCAATTGCAAGTTGAAGGTCAAAATTTAGGGAGAAGTAATGGCAAAAAGCACATGATACGTTGCATCCTTTAAATAATCAAGCAAGCAAGCAAGCACACAAATTGAAAGATGAGAATATAAAAGAGGTCCCGCTCTTGATTTCACGCTAATATCATGATTCGTGTTATCCACAATTGAAGCAAACTTTACTCATATCATAAATTTCTTTTAACATACAATTTGTGGGTCTCTAGTTTGAGTAATAAAAGTTACAAATATGTTTGTTTTGATCTAAACGAAGTGAATGTCAACATGTTTATACTTGGCGTCACATATAAATATAATGATTTAATTTGTATACTAATATAAAACTATCTATAGTGTTCGTGACCTTAGTTCAATTGGTAAGAATATCGAACTTTGTGTATAGAAGCTGGAGTTTGAACTCCGACACTCCACTTATTCATCTTTAAGATGAATTTTCTAGCAACTGTCTACCATGACAAAAAAAAATTCTATCTATAAATTTTAACTTAATTAACAATATATTTTTTTCACACTTACTTAACTGAAAACGTTGATATTGTTAGATTTAAAATATTTACTTGAGTTCGAATTTAAGAGTTCAAAACAATATGATTCAGGTTAGTTTCTAAAAAACATTCCAATAAATATTTACTCAAGAAAAAAATTACATCATCATTGTATAATTTTTTTTTTGGATAAAAATTAATCTTTAAAAATAATAAAGAGTGCAAGTAATATTAAAAACAGTGGGCTCGTGTAATTCGTCCAATAAAAAGTACAAGTAACATTAAAAACAGTGTGCTCATCGTAAAAAAAACACACTGGCCTCATCATTACGCCAATTCTTATAATTATTTTAATCCAGAGTAATAGTTTTCTTATAAAAATAGTACGTAATATTTAAAGAGGTTTGCTATTTGATTAAAAAAGTCCGATACAAATAAATAACTTAAAAATTTAGGTTCGTTTGACTCAGCTTTTTTTAGAGTTTATGCAAACAGCTTATGCAATATAAATTAAATTTTATGTTATTTTATAAGTTCACACTAGTGAAAGTTGTAATTTTATAAGCAATTTTATCATAAACTACCTTGACAAACTTATAATAATATATAAAAATTACATAAGTTGTTAAGCTCTAAAAAAAGCTAGGTCAAACTAACTCTTAGTCATAGTAAAAAATAAGCTTTAGATTTTCGGTTTAAGTTTTGCTAATATGTTTGGAGTGAAAAAAATATAAATATATTTGTAGGTTTTTTTTAAATCCTAAAGATTTACTGGTTAAATTAAGAGTTTGGTTTGGTTTAGTGACAAAACTATAGATCTCGGATTTGGAGATTTTGGGTTGAGTCGTGAGAGATAAATTTAAATACTAAGGGTCCGTTTGATCGGAAAAATATAAATACTGGACAGAACAGTACATACAGTACAAGATAGAACAGCACATGACAAACGTTTAAGGTATTGAACAAACTTTGTGTTGTACGATGTTTGGTGGATAAAATGTTATTTTTGTATTTTAGACAACTTGTGCTGAGGACAAAAAGTTGTCCCGTGATTCTGTGGGGGACAAGAATTTCAAGTTTTGTCCTGTCCCTTGGCCCCCAGTTTGTCCAGTACCAGAAACAGTTTTAAAATCAAACACGGTACAGTAGAAGTTGTCCTGTCCAGTCCCTTATTTTTTAGCAGATCAAACGCACCCTAACTTTATAAGTATTCTCTTATATACATAAAAAATTTATAGGGACTTTTTTTTTATAAAGATTAAAAACAAAAATTAATAATTTTATAGACAAAAAAATCATATTTAACCATATAAAAAATATGATTGTTTATATGTGTACATGATAACTCCTCCATCCATATCCGTTTCTAAGGACATGGATTAGAGGCAGTCAGCTGCAATCATTATAGATGGCTAATATGTAGCAAGTGTACTAAATATTATCAAGTAATAAATCAAAATTTGTATCTACAGTGATTGTTTAATTTCGGCAAAATAATTGTATCTCGTTTAAGAATTGAATGCATGGGTACGGTATGCTTTGCATAAGTTGGTTTCTCAGACAGGAATAATAAACTCGATTGATTTAAATAGATTATATGGACGATTAGGATGTTCGAATCATTTCCTTTCACAGTTTGGTAAACACATCCCTATGCTAGTTCATAGAATAAAAACCCCTTTTCCATAACAAATAATGTCCTAATGTCTTAGGTGAATTTAAGTTCATAGAAAGATTGATCACACGTTAATTCTAAAAATGATAGTTCAATAATCTGAGATGTCTAAAGTGATTATTGACCAAACAATTATTTCATATTCAAATTTCAAAAGTTAGGGGTTAGTAATCTTTATCTCAATTCACACTCTCTAGTACCGGTTTTTGTTCAAGGTAATGTTGTGGTAAGTGAGATGTGAGTTAAAGTCTGCTTAAAAATGTGAAGATTCAACACTTTAAGTGAGATGACCCATAAACCTGATATTAAGTTTTAACTTAAGATTAGAGGTGGGAATATGCTAGGCTGAACTAGGCTTTGTCAAGCCTGAGCTTAGCCTATCAAAAAATCGAAGGCCCAAGTCTGGCTTGTGGTCTATCATAGACTTATCTTTTAGGCCCGCGTCTGACCTTTTGAAAGTCTAATATGTCATATTAGCCTGTTGAAAAACCTATTTATATGAACATATTTAAATAAATAATTATATTTATTTTTAAATATACTTATGAATTAATAAATCAGTGTTCTTTTGATATTTAATATGATATTTTAGAGAATTTGACTATATATGTCATCATATTACAATTCTAGTTTATAATAATACATTTATATATATGAAAAGTTAATAAATTTCTAAATTAATGAAAGTACAAGTTTTAATATATAAATAATAATAGTAGTAAAATATTATTCATATTAACTTAAATATACCGGTCTCGTTGACTAATTAATTAAATAGCTTTATAAAAAACTTTAATCTACTCTATTTAAAGAAATAAACTGACTTAGCTTGAGCCAATGTAAACTAGCCTGACTTAAGCCTATGTATGCTAGACCATAAACCATTATAAACTGGTATGGCCTGTTTCGACCTCTAATATTATACTCTCTCACGACCCAATAGGTAAACCATTGATAACCACTAATATAAAGTGTTTGAAAAGAGAGGACTGGTCTCATGCACCCTATTCAACATATTTTCTACTAATCATTGTCAAATTACTTGGCAAATTTGAGAATCCAAGTAGGATTCATTGATGAGTCTCACAATCACATCCACAACACACAACGGTGGCAGTTTTAACTCATTTGATCACACTTCTCATTAAATCTAAAAGGAGTTATGGGTGTTTGATCACACTTCACATTAAAACTAAAAGGAGTTATGGGTGTAAAATGACACGTAAGCATTGAAACTTGGAAAAAGACCAAGTCACCGACGAACCAAATCTAGCATATCTTCCACGTCATCACGTGGTTCAACCACAAAGTCACCAACAATTGCATTGCATGCCAAGACATGTGAACGTGCCACCAAGATCGTGTTAAGCCCCATGTGATTCTCTATTAATTCTCTATCTTTTATATTGTTATTTCTATTTTCATCTAATTTCATTAAATTTTCTCAATCTCCCCCCATGACCAAAGCTTTATTTTATTTGACTAACCTTATCTATACAATTATCTTATTCACATTTGCTCACCATTGCACACGTGATTTTGTTTTTCACTAACAAATTAAAATATTTTTATAATAATAAGTAGGGCTCTATGCAAAAAATAATCATAGGTGGTAGGGAATAGGGTTCTTCATGGGCGACATAGGTTATCTTTCATAATGTCAATAAATTAGCTTATACTATTTTTGAACTTTTTTATACAATACAATTGGTTTTTTAATTCATTAAATAACCGATGTATTTAGTCTATATTAACAACAATTATTTAATAAAATAACTGATGTATCTAGTTTATATTAACGACAGTTACTTAATAAATTTAGAAATAAGTTATTCCCTATAAAAGTGACTGGAGAGAGTATGTTATTGAACTAACTTATAAGTTTGTTTTTAAGAAAAATACATGTTTTAGTAAAAACTTTAATTTTTTACTAGCTTATAGTTTTTTTAGATGTTATTAAGTAGTGTCTGAACTTATATATATATATATATATATATATATATATATATATATATATATATATATATATATATATATTATATTTTCTTTCATTTTTATCCTTAACTATCCACTGAATGAAACTATAACTACCTATTCACTCAAGTAAATAATTTTTTTTTATAATAATTATGTACTTTTATGTCATTTTGTATGATCTACACTAGCTAAGTTTACCAAACACTTCAATTAGGTATAACTTTAATTTTAATTTATAACTTAATTTTACTAAACAGAATCATAGTGTGTCTCACATTCCTACATGATTCCTCTGCCGCTAAAAGATCTGCAGAGGTTAACTTAGATGGAGGCGCTTGTAGAGGAGCATGCTGAGTAGGAGGGATTTGTGGTTGCTGACCTCGCCCATGCAAAAGTGAGGTCGGATAGCTTGCGTGTTCACTGTTGAAGAGTGAAGATTTACCGGACAAAAACTAATCAAATTAAAAATAAAATAAAGAAAGAAAAAAGAAAAGAGAAGATATGAGAGGTGAATGAGAGAAGAGAAATTTATAGAAAATTTAGAAATTTTGGGGTGCTTTCGTTGGTCAATTTCAATGTCATGGCAACAATAGTGATCAATCAAAATTAATCACTTCAAAGACCTTTGACTATGACGAAAGATCACATAATTTGCCCATCAACTGATCCGCTAGTTAAATAGTGAATTCAATTTGTTAGACAAGTAGTGAACAGATGATTTCCCAGTTTTCTTCATTTTTACAACGTCTATCATTTAAATAATGGAAAAATAAAAATTAAAACGAGCATAACACGTTGGAAGGTTTGTGACGCTAAAAGAACTGTTATTATCATTAGTAATATGTTATAGTTTATTGAAGGGTTTTTTCATAATTTGCCCCTTATAATTTGGGAGTATGATGTATGTGAACAAGTACCAGTAGTGAACAAGTTATATGTATGTGAAATAAAAGTTAGTTACAAATTAGTTGTGGATACCACATGTAAATATATGTGACTTGTTCTCATTAGTTTGTTGGACAAACACCCAAAATTATTAAGGCGTAAGTGTTACCTTTATTGAAATGTTTACGGGAGTTGATTGATTAATTGTGCATCCGAATTGTGATACTCGATCTGCCCATTTTATGTTGTTGAGTAAGACAACATCAATGATCAAGTGGTTAATTGAGTGATGAACATGACATATGATCACATTAATTAGTATTTATTTTTTTCTTCCTTATCTTAGTTTTTTTTTGCTTTCACCACCAGTTTAATCTGGTTCGAAGGTCAGTTCTGACATCAGGTGGTTTCAGCCCCTCCCGATCGCAGTTTTTATTTTCTTATCTTAGTTTTGATCATATTAAAACATACTCGGTCTGTTTAATAATTGAGTAAAATTTTTCTTAACGACAAATATAATATATAGAAAAGATTAAAACGATCATAGTAAAAGTGCACGAGAGGGACCTACAAAAAAACAAACTAAAACATAAATATAAAATCAACTAAACACAACAATAAAGAAAAATCTAAAATAGTGATACGAAGGCAGCTCCATACCAATAGTCAAACCAACCAAAATTAGAGAAACCATATGCACCGCACCACAAAATCGGGCCTCAAGCGAACAAACAGCCACCAATACCATACCAAGAGAGAGGCCAAGCGAGACAACCACATACCAGCACCAACAGATGATGGGTTGCACTATCCACTCATAATGAGAGTATAAGTTGCGAGCAGAGGCATCTCCGAGTTTTTGGAGGCTCTGTGCAAAATATAAAAGTGACCCTTTAATAAAAAAAACGTAAAATTTTTTATAAAAAAAAACCATCATCATCGATTTAAATTGTAAATAACATAAAAATATAATGATTCTTGTAATTAACATAAAAAAGATTCATAGTCTAACAACAGGGGTGTCTCCAGAAAGTTAAATATCATGTGGGATTATTTAAATTTTATATCTCTCATTTACTAATATACTACTACCCTATAATTTTTTTTTAGAGGCCCCTATTTTTATGAGGCCTTATGTTGTCGCACACCCTCAAAAGACACCTCCGGTTACGAGAGCTCTTAACATAAAATTATTTCCAAGAGGAAAATTAATCTTTTCTATCAATTGCTCACCGTCCACTATCTCAAAACCTAAATGAGTATTTTCTGTGTGCAACTATAGAAAACTTATGAAACCTAAATGAATATATAGCAAAATTTTCCTAAATATTTTAATACTGCTACATGCTTAAATTCGGAATCGAGCAAAAATATTAATTTGATTAAAAAAAAGGGCTTAATTACACTTTTAGTCCATTATTTTTATTTTAGGTTTCAAATTAGACCCTTATCTTTTAAAAGTTTTAAGTTGGTCACTCCCGTCAAATTTTTCGTTATTACACGTGTCCAAATTTAACAGTAATAGTTAAAAATTTGATCGGAGGGACCAACATGAAACCTGCAGAAAATATAAGGACCAACTTAAAATTTTTAGAAAATAAGGAATCAACTTAAAACTTAAAATAAAGATAAAGGATAAAAAATACGATTAAGAAGAAAAAAAAGTGTCATTGGTTGAATGGAAGTTTAGTTAACGGGGATGCATAGACAATGCATTAACTGAACTACAAGTTAAATATGCATGAGCCAAAAATATAATACTACAAATTAAAAGTGAAACATAACCAGTTGACAAATTTAAAAACATATTAAAAATACATTGAAATTGTACTCAAGAAAAATTACTTGGAAAAGTCAACAGTGTAATGCATGTTATGTTAGTATGTTCTATTCATTCTATATGATATTAAATCACCGACTACGTTACTCTTTAATGATGATTAATTGTAAACATAGACATCTCTTCTGATGATGTGGTACGGAAAAGTGTTGAACTGTAAGGTACTGTCCTTTTCTTAGAGAACAGTCAATTGTATACCTTTCTCTATTATGATCAAATATATAAATGGATTGAGCGTTAAACTAGTTCAACTAAGAATTAAGAAGTTAAAAATTCAAGATTTAAGTCCCGGCTAGAATAAAATCTAGCATAACATTATAATATTAATAACTAACAATTTTTCATTAAAAAACAAAAAACTTATATAAATGAACTTTTTCCTTTTGATTAAACTTATATAAATTTTAATAAATAGCATAGAGCATGTCGTATATATTAACAAAATTTATTGTTTAGTAGAAGAAGCTAGACTTTTATACAATAAGGTAAATTAGGTCCGTTTGGTTTTATGGAAAAAAAAGTGAGGAATGAAAATTACGCAAATCAATGCATGAATCTGGACTAAAGTTAATTAGTATAAATTCATGCATTGATTTGCGTAATTTTTTTTTTCTCTATTTCTTTTCATAGAATCAATTGAAAGTATTCACATTTTGTTCTCGACAATGTCACGAATAGATATACCGGCTAATGCTACGGTGGACCACCTTCACAAGTGATCCATCGTGGACAAGTGATCTACCGAATATGAATTTTACGAAATTCACTGTTGAATTGAAAGTTTATATCGTATAGATCATCCATAAATTTTTTAAAATTTTTTGAAAATCATTTGATATGTTATTGAAACCCATCAAGATTTACGTTATTTAATAAACCGTTAATCTTGATGTGTCTCAATAACATATCAAATGATTTTCAATTTTTCTAAATTTTTCTATGGATGATATATATGATGTAAACTTTCAATTCAACGGTGGATTTTGTAAAATTCGTATTCGTTATAATGTTATTCATGACTGGTCCACCATGGACCACTTGATAAAGTGATCCATATTAAAATTTACCTAGATATACCTCTATAATAATAGAAAGAATATCTTTTAAAAAAAAAATATGTCGTTTATTTGTAAGTTAAGCCAGATTATATCTTTTGACGTACAACTAAATTTTATAAGCCAGATTACTAATGTTTAGATTTCTTTTCTAAGCAAAACCTTCCATGTTAAATAATGATAGATTTAAATAAGGTACCGTATACATTCACCAATTACTAATTGGAATAAAGTATAGAAGAACTCATGATTGAGTGTTATAGTAGTGGAGTCCAATAACCAATTTTTTTATTAGTAATATTTTGTATTCTTCAAGCTATTAACATAATCCCCATGTGATTTTACATCTCAAAAAACAGTGTCCGGAAGTTAGCCTAGTACACACTACAAAGGGTCTGTTTGGTAAAAATAAGCTATAAGCTAGCTGATAGCTGATAAGCTAGCTGATAGCTGAAAAGCTAGCTTATAGCTGATAGCTGAAAAGCTAGCTTATTGAAATTAAAGTGTTTGGTAAAATTAGCTTTTAAAGTGGTTATTAAATATAAAATTACATAATTGATAGTGAGTAGTTTATTTTTTAGAGTGAGTAGTTATTAAATTAAATGGTAAAAATGGAATAAAGTGTAAAAAGCTATAAGCTATAAGCTCAAATGCTACTTGAAATAGCATCTGAAAAAAAGCTATAAGCTAGTACAAAAAGCTTGTTACCAAACACCTCTAAATTTTTGAAACAAACTTATAAGCTCATATAATAAGCTATAAGCTAGCTTATTTGTGTTACCAAACAGAGCCAAAGTCAAATCTTAAATAATCACCAACTAATTACATAATTAGACTACGAACATGTTTTACTTTTGGTTTAAGATAATGTTTGTACCATGTTGTTTTCACATATAATTTTATATGTGATAATTAATATATATATATATATATATGGGGAGGGATCAAATTACACCGGTGTAACATTTGAGTAATGTTACACCGCTCAATAACGCTTTAACGAATACAAATTTTACAAAATCGACCGTCGGATTGAAAGCTTATATCGTATAGATCATCCATGTTAAATTTTACAAAATTCTAAAATCGTTTGATATGTTTTTTAGATAGATCAAGATTAACGGTATTCAATAAAAACGCATAAACCATTAATTTTGATCTATCTAAAAAATATATCAAACGATTTTAGAATTTTATAAAATTTAACATAGATGATCTAGACGATATAAGCTTTCAATCCAACGGTGAATTTTGTAAAATTTGTATTCGTTGAAGCGTTATTGAGCGGTGTAACATTACTCAAATGTTACACCGGTGTAATTTGATCCCTCCCCTATATATATATATATATATATATACGCGCATAAAATGTTTAAAAACAGTTCAAATTTGGACACTTTTGCATATTAAAAGATATTCATTTTACGATATTAATGAAATATTAACAATGCCTAAAAAAAATGAAATATTAGCAGTTTTTTCTTATTGAATTTTTGCTATTTTGTTTTCACATATCACTAATAAAGAATAATTTTGTAAAATTGTTCATGATTTTTTCTTTCTCATACAAACTTTCACATAGTAATAATTCTGTGGTCTGTCGAATTTGACAACGGTCTTGATTTTTCTTCGATTGTGCTGATTTTTTGTGGTTACTCAAATTCGAGTATGAGATATTCCATTTATGTTTGTTTTAGGTTGGTACTTACCACTTGTCTATAGACAAAAAAAAAACCAATCTAGACTAATGTAATCACAAATAACAAATAATTTTGAAGGGACATAGCATCTATCATTGCTACGTTGTTGTTATTACTAACATCCAGGATATGTTGAAGTTGAATTGGGACATTACTTTATCTCATTCTCTCAGGGAAGGAAACTTCAGTGCTGATTGGCTTGCTAAGTTGGGTTCGGCGAATGATGCCAAGATAAAAATTTGGGAGTCCCCTCCTGAAGCTTTAAAGAGCATTCTTCTGTCTGATGCTTTAAGGGTACTCCACCCTAGAGCTTAGTTTTCTTTTTGTCTTTTTTCTTTTTAGCCAATGTACCAAAAAAAATAACAAATAATTTTTTATGAACTTCAAAATAAATTAAAAAAAAGTACTTGTATATGAACTACAAGAAGAAAAGAAATATGAATAAATGAAGTAAGATCAACCAAATCCGGCATGAAAAAGACATGAAATATGAAAACATAGAATCATGTGGGGAGCCCTCATGGAAGGGGGGACAAGAGCCTCAAATTGAGACTTGGAAATTTGCATGGTTATTTGTTCAATTTCTCCTATGGAATGAATACATTGTGGACAATCAATTGGGGTTTGAAAGTTGCATGTGCCATATCTCTTCTCTGCGTACAAAATTGAAGAGATTGATGCAAACCCTTTGGATTATTTGGTCCCACTATAGTCACTTTGTTTGTTCAGAACTGTATTCAATTCCATTTATAGTTAAGAACTTCTCCATGATATAGCAAAGCTTAAAATGATAGAATGACAGGAAAAAAGATGTATGAAAAGAAGTAATAGTAATTAAGCAAGTCTTGAAAAGGGGCACATCAATGATATGTCGAAACGTGGAATATGGAGTTGGTCTTCACTCCTACAAAATGATGTTAGACAGTACTTATCTTATTTTTTTCAATCGGGCTGTATCCAATCCAATGATCAATACTTGTTGACATATACTATTAAGTATGAGTTAAGTTTCATATTGATTGAAAAATTTGATGTTAAACAACATCTAAGTGAAATGACCCATAAACTTAATGCCTTAATTTTTTTTGTAAAAGAGTAGTGTCAAAGTCATTTGTGTGGTTGTTTAATGTTCAACGTGTCGATCCAACTCGGTGAGACTTTCTAGCTCAATGGCCCAACATTGATATCAAAGCCTAGTTTGAATTGATGGGAGTGCAATAAGTGATGGGTAATGGATCACGGACAAGGAGAGACTCACACTTGATGGGAGATGTTGAGATATATAAAGTGGAAGTTAAGTCTCGCATTGGTGAGAAGGATTAATGTTGAACAACATATAAGTGGGAGGACCGATAAATCTAATGTTTTAAGGTTTTGGGTCAATGTTACTAGTATGGTTGGCCAATGCTCAATGTGTCGATCCAACCCTGTGAGGCTTCCCTACATGGCCCAACACTGCGATTGTATTTGGGGTTCTACTTTTGCAGTGTGCGCCTACTACCACTCGTATAGTGGCAAAATCAAGGGTGGCAGTAGGTGGCCACTGCCAACCCCGAAAAATAAGAAAATAAATTCTTTGGCGACAAGGCCATTAGAAAGGACATTTTCCTAAACAAAAGTTAATTTTCATATGTATATATCGATTAGAAAAATGCACAATATCTCAATCCTTATGAATACAAATAAAATAGTGAAACTGATGCAAATATTGATGCCTTGAAGTCCAAGACTTGAATATTATAGTAGTGAAAGATCTCCCTCAATGATAAAATAGTGGACATTCAACAGAAATAAGTCAGATTGTTGCCAAAAAGTCAACAAATTGTCACAAAAAATCAGAGCACACGAAAAGCCAATTCTCTGAAGTCATAAGCTAAACTGTATCTCGCATAAACCTGTTATGGCCCATAGTGTTGTGCACTTGTGTGCTACAGCCATAGTAGGGTAAAAATAAAAAGGTTAATAAATATTAAAAAGGTTAATAAATAACAAAATGGATCCTCTAGCAACTACTAGTTATATGATGCAACTACATGCAAGCTTTGAGATGAATCATGATGACAAAATGGTAAAAGGCCCACAAAATTTAGTGTTCATATATTAAAAAATTTGAATGGAGACAAACTCCATTGTTTATGTGGTGGCCCAAACACAGCCAAGTATGTCATGCTAGTATAGTAATTGCAATTTTGGTTTAATAGCAAAACAAGCTGCACGCAAGTACTCACAGGCACATCACATGCATTCTCCATGAAAAATCTCAGTGTTTGTCTATAGGCCAATTATGTAATGCACCTTTCAATTAATACTCTTTTGGGCTATGCAAATATTTTGTGAAATAAATATATATATGATCAAGTTCCCCAATCATCCAAGTTCTTTTCATATGATCAACCTAACATATGAGCGGTAGTTTTTATTGTTATTGATAACATTCTTAGTTCATTGATTTTTAAACATATCCATATACATGCCCTTATTGATATGCATGACCCCCAACACATGCCACCCATTACTAGTTGGACCAACAAAGTACTTTTTACATTGCATTATTCACATTTTGGGTTGACATTGTTTTTTCTATCTTTTTTATGTATTTAGAGTTATGATTAATTACCACAATTTTATAAAAACGGTTAGACCAATGTCTTTGAGTCCGGTATTGAGAAATGGCAGATTTGGGTACCGGGAAGTAAATATTAGTATGGTTCGAGTCTAATTGAGTAACTCGGGATAGAGAGAGTCCTTCATTTCTAAAGTATGAATAAATAGTAGACGCATAGTTGCCTTTTAGGTATTGAATCCCTGACCGAAAAGCGTGAACTATAACATATGTCTTTAAGGACAGAGTGACCATGTGGGTTGTTTCGCATGCTAAGATGGTCCATGAGCTCTTGTTTTGGTGGTTAAATTGTTGAAAGCGATAAGATTTTAGTAGTAATATGTTTTATAGCGTTTTTTAAATTAGGGTAAAATAAGATAAAAATGATGGATTTTCACTCTTGTTTTATAGTGTTTATCTTGTGTTTGGTAACATGCATTAGAGTCAATGTGGCTCAATGCTTATTGGGCCTTTGGATAACGGACCTTTAATCAATCCGGAACAGTTCCAAAGCTGATCTTATGAAGATAAATGTGTTCGTGAAATTTCCTTGTAGTCATACTATAGTTTTTGGGGTTTCACAAGCCACTAGAGTGAGGATGGATTCAATTTGTTGTTCAGGGTGATTTTAATGTTGTGGACAATTGATGAGATAGGAATAAGGTCAGTAGCAGCGGTCTTACTGCAAGTGGTTCTTGACCCTACCACTGGAACAGTTTTATAGGAGAAAAAATGTGCGAGGTGAAAGGAGAATGAATTCATATAGCGAGTTCAAGAAGGTTTACTGGGGAAACCTTCCCACAGAAAGCGTCACTGATCTGAGATATCAAAACTAGATGGTTCCTCCGGTGAGATAAGGTATATCCTAATGGCAGTGTGAGCTCCAGGCATGGTGGGTAAAGAGTACCTGCAAAATATTAGCACTCCAACACTTAAGTCATTAACAACTTAAGATGAGTGTGTATTAATTAGGTGAGATGTGTTTAATTAATTATAGTTCAAGGGGAAGATTGAGAAGAATGAGATTGATATAGTGTTTTAATTTTGGGGTGGTTTTGATGATAGATTTCAATCTCTTCATTTCAGTCCTCAAAGTCAACGTTCATCACTTTCATTTTGGTTTGTGCCAATGTGGACTTGGTTTTTGAATGAGAATCACCACATTATGGTCCACTTAGTTAATCCAATCAATGGTACATATCATCAAGAACAAATTATTTTATTATGATGAAAAAGATAACTTCAGCGACTACTTTGATTGTTGGAAGTTAAATTCAGAGAGTTTAAAATATTTTTTGCTGATTCAAAAATTACTATAACAATGAGTGGCACTTTTAGAGACCAAAATGATTATTTCCTACGCTCAAAATACTTCCCAAAAATAAATATGAGTATAATCCATGTTCCACATGGTGTATGTATGACTACGAATTTTCAGAAGAAGAAATAGTTGTGAGATCCATCCTTAGGTTTTATTTGTGAGTGTAATTATTTAGAGAGGGGAAAGAGAATAATTACTTTTCTTTTTTAAATTAAAGATATTATAAAATATTATACGATCATTTTTGTGTTTTTTAAATTTTTAAAAACTGAAAATATATAATACAGTATATAATAAAATATAGATTTAGCCTTCCAACAACCAACTTACAAACAAAGTCTTAAGTTTTTGTTATGATTAGGCAAAGTTTTCAAACAATATTACTGTTTTTGGTTACAAAACAACATTACTGTATATATGAATAGTTAGAATATATAAGAAAAATACAAATCAATAAATATTATATACATGAAAGGGGATATAGACAACGCTGATCTTATGGTGGACCACCTTCACAAGTGGTCCACTGTGGACAAGTGATCTACCGAATATGAATTTTACGAAATTCACTGTTGGATTGAAATTTTATATCGTATAGATCATCCATAAATTTTTTAAATTTTTTTGAAAATCATTTGATATGTTATTGAGACCCATCAAGATTTACGTTATTTAATAAACCGTTAATCTTGATGTGTCTCAATAACATATCAAATGATTTTCAATTTTTCTAAATTTTTCTATGGATGATCTATATGATATAAACTTTCAATCCAACGGTGAATTTTGTAAAATTCGTATTCGTTATAATGTTATTCATCACTGGTTCACCATGGACCACTTGATGAAGTGGTCCATATTAGAATTACCCTATAAACAAATATACCAATCAAAGTTTGTATATTTTTTTCAACATATGAATAATGCAAATTAAAGGGATGATCAACCCTTTAATGAAATCTTAACTACAAATCTGATAACACAATTCACTGATCTTGGAACTGGTTGGATTTTGCATATAGTATAAAATGGATTTTCCATTGCTTGAGCATGTCACATTCAGCTGGTTGCCAATCTGGCCAGTCTGCAGTTATGGTATTTAGCAAACATTAGAACACATATTCAATTTCTTCAATTTTTCAAATTACTACAAATATCAGCATGACAATGTCGTATCTGATATCTGTGTTTGTGTCGGTGCTTCATAGAGATCTATAGTATTGTATATTGAGCCTATTATATGCTAATAAAGGTGTCTGTAAAATTGGTTACCAAGCAAGATATATTCTTCGGATTGCAGCTCCATTTTGAAGTTGGGATACAAGACAAATAATGGCACCAGGAGCAGTGATCATTTGCATCAACACCATTTAGAAGTGCAACCAGACCAACAGTAAACCTGCAGTTAAGTAACCAATTTACATAAACTTGACTGAAGAAAAAGTCAAAATTACATAATGAAAATGTAGAAAAAGTACGAAATCTTTTGAAGACTAATTAAATACGCGAAAGGATATTGTAAGTGGCAAAATGACCTTGCTACCAAAATGTAACAGGAGATTTTGATATGCTTTTAGATTCTATCGTCTAACGAAATCTTCTATAATATTCAACTTATAGAACACTAGAAACTGAATCTAAAACCAATAACCAAAACATGTCCTACTTTAGATAAGTCCAAATCATATGGTGCAACCAGCTGCATATCGGTAGATAAATCGTCTCTCTATCTAATAGTCTGCTGTCGGCTACAACATGATTATGTAGCACTGACACTTCAGATTGAAAATGAGTCTAGTATCTAACAAATATCAGTGTCTGAGACATAATGTGTAAGTGTCTGTATATGTGTCGGTGCTTCATATCTACTTTCATATGAGGAAAAGTGACACTTAAGCAGTTAAGCTTACCCAACAATTAACAGGATAAGGGCTAGGAACCAAGAGATACACTGATAAATCTTGAATTTAGATTTAACTAATGCAGGAGAATATGATGAAGTAGCATATCTTTGCTTAATCCATCCAAACTGAGGACGGATCAAAAACACAAATCCAAGAAGAAATCCTGAAAGAAACCCTCCAATATGAGCAAAGTTGTCAACATGTGGGAAAATTCCAACTGCTAGATTGATGACAATAATAGACACAAGGGTTAAGAGCGCTCCTAGCTGCACATGCCAAAAAAATCATAATCAAGTTAGTAGTTTGCTTTCAAAAAGTGAAGCACGGACGCTCCTCAAATTGGCCGTGTCGGTGTCGGACACTGACATGTCACCGACACTTATGATGACACTTAATTATGTCATTTTCTCAAATTATTATTGGTGTCGACATGTCAGTGTCGTATCCGGTGTCCGTGTCTGTGCTTCATAAAACACAAATCGTATATTTACATGTCAGATATAAGGATTTGATAAGTACCCTTTTATCATAAATAGACCAATTAGTAATGAGTTCTGAAAGCATGCCTCCTAGTAAGCCAAAAAGAGCACTTGAAGCACCAACTGAGATGAGACTTTTCTGAATGAAAAGAGCAGAAAGCAAGCTTCCTCCAAATCCAGATATTAAATATAGTAATCCAATAAGCACTGTAATGTACAATTATATAATAGTTAACAATGTATTTTGCATAAATCATGTAAACAATAATGAAATCAGAAAACTATACTTCATAGAACAGAAACTAAAAAAGTATATATGATGCCTTTTTTATCAATTTATCCTATAATAAAAAGTACAACTCAAAATTCTCCTCAATTCTTAAAAAGCATTGACACAAATACGGCAGACACAATATTGATCCTGATAATAATTTAAGAAAACTGAAGTGATGATTAAATGTAACAAAATATGTCGGTATCATGTCGGTATTGGATCCTGTCGGGCACTAAACATACATTCAATCTTATGTGTCAGAATCAGTGCTACATGCCTCACTCAAATCATATATGATTAGTACTAATTGTTAGGAACAACAATCCAGTTCAAAAGAGATATGGAACATACACACAGAGAACGCACGATATTTGATCATAAAGTTCAACCAATTAAGCCTACGCCTCCGACTACAGGCTGGCTACAACCTTTCTATCAGTTAAACTTTGGATTTACACAGTACAACTTGTGTTTAACTACTAAAGTCCAATTTACAAGCCCAAAGGACAGCCAATCTCGCCCTTTTCGAGCAACCTTCCTAGTGATCATTTATCAGTAAACTATGAGTTATACCCAACCTGCTTAAACATGTATGTAATGTAAGTCTAGAATAACTTTTTAACAGGTTATGTTGCTGACGAATAACTAATCTTCTAATTACTATCTAGTTAGCTTTACTATTCTACTTTCTTGCCAACTATATGTACCAAAGAAAAGTTTGGCAGGAAAAAGTTACATTACAAATATTGGATGGATGGTTTTGAATGTGATACATACCAAACCCAAAATCTTGCTCAAGCCGAATTCCAATAAGTAGAATGCCAAACATATTTGCCAATATATGGAATACTCCACCATGTAACCACATACAAGTGATTAGGCGCCAACCTTGATGCTTGTTAACCACTTTATCCACATCCAATGCTCCCATACTCCTTAACCTTTAACACAAAATTAAACAATTTTAATCAAAGTTCATAACATAATTTTATACAGCCTAAGGACCGACTAATTCAAAGGACCAATCCCACCATCCATTAGCGGAGGGCTTAGTTAAAGTCAAAGCAAAACTTTGTATAGACTAGTCCAACACAAGAATCAGCACCTGGAGATTCGAACCTGAAACCTAAAAAGGAACTTACTATGAGGTCCCAAATCTACACTATCAGGCCAACTCATGGAGGTTCCTGACCTTTAATTTAAGTGATAAAATTACTATTTCGCAAATTTAAAGGACAAAATGGACATACCCTTACAATTTTAAGATGAAAATGTTTATTTACTCATTTCACAATCTATAAATTTTCAATAAAAGAACTAGATAAAAACTCACGTTAACAATGAAGGTCCAAGAAGAGGATTCTCATGAAAAGGTTGAAAGGAGAATCGACCGAATATCCGCGCAATGCACGAAACCGAGTTATTAGGACAATCATTGACATACATGGTGATGATGAACACAATGACATTGGCAATCACAAACAAAGGAATTAACCAAGAAATCCATTTCTTAAAATGCTTCATTTCCTTGTATTCAACTATAGCTTCAACTTTTGAAGGCAAAGATTTGTTTATGTCCATTGTGTATGAAGAGAGAAGTAAAAAGAAAATCTTAATTATTGAACTATTTTTGTGGCCAAATTTTGATCAAACTCTAACCAACCATATAGCAAAGTGGAAATAATGAAATGAAAGTGGTGATTATTTGAGGAGTACTCAAAGGTAATCTAAAACACTATGAATTTGCTTAAGCTTAATTAAGGATTAAGGACACTATTATTTTAATATTTTGTAGTTAACTAATGTTCTCAATAACTACTACTTTGTTAATTAGTTGCTGATTTGGAATATTGTGCTTGGAGAGGTTCCTTAATTGAACAAGACTAGAAGGTTTCCAACAGACATACCTTGGTTGGATCATAAAACAAAGAAATAAAGAAGTTAATATATTTCATAATTGACATTTGGATGCTTTAGATTCTAGAAATGGAACTTTTGTCTCTGGATTTAGATGATGACATATACAACGATACATAAGAAGGGGTTTAAAGTTGTAATATGGCTTATTGCTTAATGACAACAATAACAAACAAATTTTGGGTCTTGTTGACCTCATAATAGTATTTTTAGAATTTTTTATCAATAATTGTATTTTTTTATAGTGGGATAATAAACAAAATGGATTAAAATTAAAACTCATTTCAATTTTTTAATAAAAGAAATAAATGTTAAGATGTGGCACAACTATATTAAATCAATTTTGTCTTGTACTAGTACATGTTTGGTGGATAAAAATTTATTTTGATATTTTAGATAATTTGTGTAGTGGACAAAAATTGTTTCATGGTTCAGTGGAGTATAAGAATTTCAGTTTTTATCCGGTATCAGGAACAACTTTAAAATCAAACACAGTACAGCTAAATTTATATTTTATTCCGTTCTTTATTTTTTAACACATCAAAATGTCAGCTTAATAGTATTTAAAAAAAAGGCACTGTCAGCTTAATAGTAAAAGTTTATTTTGTACAGTAATTTTCAAGGATGAAGTTTAAATCTTCTAAAAATAAATTGTAAGATATTCATATTTCATAAATATATGTGTAAACATATTTTAAATTATCAAGTAATAAGAAATTAATCTCACATTTTCTATGCCTTGAATTTAATTTTAAGGCAAATGTTAACGAGTGTCTCCGGAGCACTTTTTAAGACATTAAATAGTAAGTTTTTTTTAATAGAATTTTTATGAAAAAACGTAAAGTCAACTTATTGAAAATTATAGTATTTAATTTTTTGAATAAAAAATTTCTTTAAATCGAATACTTAAAGAGTGCGCAGGGGACGCTCGTTAGCAAGAACCTAATTTAATTAATGGATTACTATTTATGATTTTGTGTGGAAGCTGTTTGCAGTTTGCAATTTCTAAGAAATCAGCTGGCCGATGGGGCTGGCTATGCTTTTTTAGACGGCACACCATACATTTCTTAAAAGTCTTTTGTGACATTTGTTGTAGAAATTAAGAAATCGTTTGGTTTGTGTTTGCTGGGAGTGGTGATCTATATGTTGATAGGAGAAAAGATTTAGGCTGTATTTTTTTCGGTCAAACTGCGGTCAATAGCTTTAAATTATTTGATCAAAATTAGACGGTTTTTTAATGTAATTTTAATTTTTAAATTATAAATATTCTAACTATAAAATAAGAACTCGATCTTAATCAAACACCTATAATCTCTCCGATTGCATGCACTGACATGATTTTCTCACTACGTCTAAATTTTGGCTTAAAATTACTTTTGATTGAAGTGAACAAATAGTTCAAGCCAGCCAATCCATTGCCGATTTCTTAATATTTGTGATTTGTGTGGACATTAGCAAGAAAATAAGAGGAGAGCAAATACAAAATAGGAAAGGAGAAAATTAGGGGAAATTTGGTTTTCCTAATTAAATATGGGGTGAAGGAAAAAAGAAAGTGAGAGTGATGGGTTTCAATGGTGTTGGCGAATTTCATTTTACAACTAGAATTCGAACCAAGATATCTATGAAAATTCATAGGATGCATGAGAAATTTTGGAGGTGCTAAAAGAAAATCTTTAGTTTTAATGGCAATAGAAAATGGGCTTGAGAGAAGAAAATGCACGTATAGGCCTGTTGGTGGGTCATTGAATTGAGAAAAATTCTCATCCCACCCATTATATTTCTCGTTCACCCCCTATCACGCAAAAAAATTCAAAAAATACGTTCCGAATTTATTTTCTAGTGTAAACTTTACTGAAATTTACCCTAAAAAAATTCGGAAAACTTTTTCCGAATTTTTCTGTGTGAGAAGAGAAATTCAAGGGGTGGGTTCAGAAGTCATCTTGAATTGAATCAACTTATTCTTCTTCATCTCTCTCATCGACAAAAAAAAAACTCTCTCGTTTCAAAGTTGAAACCACTATAGACATGTTAAAAGTCTTGTATTGAATGAAAGATCGTCTAAAAATATATTTATAGGTAGGTGAAATTTTTACCTTACAAACTGATTTTGTAAAATTGAGTTAAACTCAAATGAAATTGATATCCTAAATGAGATCTTTGAAGAGATTTAGACTCGAGTGAAATTATATTAAACTAAATTCTGACTAACAAATAAAGTCATTCGGATTCCTAACAAAATTATATTATGTGACAAAACAAAATCCATAATTTAAAATATGTGTTTCATTACACAATCTTATCATTCATCGACTATTCACTTAATTTTCATTTGAATGCAAACATAGAGTGTGTTTGGTAAGTCCAATAAGCTAGCTTATAGCTTATTGGACTAGCTTATAAGCTTGTTTGAAAAAAATAGAAGTGTTTGGTAAAAACCTTTTCTCACGAGCTTATAGCTTTTTTTGATATGCTATTTCAAGTAGCGTTTGAGCTTATAGCTTATAGCTTTTTACAGTTTTTTCCATTTTTAACCTTTAATTTAATTTTATTATTTTTTATAAAATAAAAAACTACCCACTAAAAAAAACTACCCACTACATATAATATCCTTTTATGTCTTTTTATATTTACCAATCATTTAAAAAGCTAATTTTACCAAACACTTTAATTTCAATCAGCTATCAGCTATAAGCTAGCTTTTCAGCTATCAGCTAGCTTATCAGCTATAAGCTAACTTATAGCTTAATTTTACCAAACAGAGCCATAATGTAATTATTATGGTTTTTCTTAAGGAGTTGCAAGTTGGCAATTGTAGAACGCGTGATGATTATGTAAAATGCCATTGAAAAGTACATGTGCTGGACAGGGAGAGTCAAACTGTCCATGACAAAAAACAAGGAACCTTCTTTTTCTTCTTTCTCACAAATTTCATATATATAGAGCTTACAGTTGAATAGTTCCCTGCGAATAATTTTTTTTCTTCTGATGGATTAAGATCATTAAAACATTAAAGTGACTAGTAAACATCATTAACTATCAGTTATTTTTTAGATCTCGAGCAAACTTGAGTGTTATAGACTTATAGTGTCTTTGCATGGATCAACACTTAAAAATGTGTGGGAGAATAACTCAACTGATTAAGTTGATTAAGTTAAATGTTAAGAAATAGGAGATTAACAATTAACTTGTGCTATAATATTGTATTTTAATATAGACATTTTTTTATTTATTAATGCATGAAATTTAATGTTTAAAAAATTAAAATGCATAAACGCACATGTTAACGTATGCAAATCCTAGCTCAACTAATAAAAAAATGCTGAAATTACTAGATTAAATGCCGTGACCGGTGTTTGAACTTCAGTTCTCTCGCTTGTGTCTTTAAGTTTATAATAGTTTTATTATTTCGTCCATCTACAAAACAAACATATGTTAGCATCATCGAGTTTAAAACCAACTTCCTCACTTATGTGATTGAGTTTATAAAGGATTTTGCTGCAAAACAAATTCCCCTTAAAATTTAAACAAAATTAAAAGCAACCGGCATATGCAAGTTAGTGATATCCTCGTCATTCCAACACCATTAACAGCAAAGCCGCCAATTTGGATTCTCTTAACATATTCCCCCACGTTCTCCACCAAGCGCGTGTTTTACAAACTCCACCACCCCTTTTTTTGATTTTTCCAACGTCTTTTCTCTTATCTTATTTTTTCAACAAACAAAATCTTAATTAGACTTTTCAAACTCCAAAACCGCCAACAAAATATCGCTAATTTTCTTCCATGTTCTCCCTATAAATAATAATCATTATTTATTATTATTTTTATTATTCTTATTCATTCTCAATAATAATTCATTTTTATATCATCATCATATAAATAATAATAATAATATTTCAGATATTTTAATACCATTTGGATCGTTAACTTTTAGATCCATTTTGCTACACAAAAATCATCTCTTTTCTCAATTGGGTTTCTCTGTTTCAATATTTCTTCCAATTTTCGTAGGGTTTTTTCATTTCCATGGCACCAATGGATCCTAACCAAACTACTTCTTCTTCTAGTAGTAGTAGTGGTGGTGGTTTTTTTTCTTCTATTGCTTCAAGTTTGTTCGGCACTTCCAGTACCAAATCCGTTAATAGGTATCAATCTTCTCACTCCATAATTTCTAAACTTATTAAATTTATCGTATTTTTTATATAATTTTTTATGTCATCATCGATTTTCCCTTTTGTTATTAGATCATGGAAGTTATTATTGTTTTTTTGGATCATCATCGTTCAAAATTGGGTTTTTTTTTATGTCTTATGATGTATCATGTGCAGTTTTTAATTTTTATGTGTTAGGTTTATGGCTGGTATACACTTTCAAGATTTATGATTGAATTTTACTATTAGTGGATTTGTGGTTTGCAATAATTGAACTTGTGTTTTTGAAGTTTTTGTTTGTTTGATACAGTTTTATGAGCTGATGAGGTTTTTTTTTTTTTTTTTTTGATTATTTTGGTGATGTTGAATTTCAGTACTCCAAGTATTGATGGATTAGAAGTTGTTAATCCAGAAGGAGGAACTGAAGATGCTGAAGAGGAAGCTAAAAAGGGAAGGTGGAAAGATGAGGTATATAGTACTACTTATTGCCTATGAAGCACTGACATAGACACTAAAAACTACTGCTAACACCTTGGCGCTGATATTAATTTGAGAAAATGGAATAATTGAATGTAACTAACTTGTGTCGTGTCTGACAGCGGCATATGTCAAATATGGAATACACATTCAATCTGAAGTGTCTGTGTCACCTAGCTTTTATTTTTTAAGTTGCGGTGCTACATATTGAAACATGGTGTTGTCATTTTAGTAATTAGGGATGGGAATGTGCATATTGAAACATGGTATTGTCCCCTTTATGTTTTAGTCACCCTATGGGTTATGTTGTGCGTGTGAAACAGTGTTCTCAATTGCAGATCGCGAACAATAACAACTTGTTTAAATTCTGTTATGATACATGCTATAGCACCAATATACCTATTACTTGGCAACATTTTGTACTAAATAGTGTACGCAATAGTCTTGCAACACTCTGTATTATTTCTGTAGTTTATCCCTCAAGTATTCTTTTGTACATTACAGGAACGGGATAGTTACTGGAAAATGATGCAAAAGTATGTTGGGTCTGATATCACATCAATGGTGACACTCCCAGTTATAATTTTTGAGCCAATGACGATGCTACAAAGAATGGCTGAGGTTGTTATTATATCACATATGTACTTTGCTGCGTTTGTTTTGTGCTATTTATATTTGCACAAACTATATTAGCATTCTATATGTAGAGATCTCATTGGTTGTTATGTAATTTTACAGCTTATGGAGTACTCTTACCTATTAGATATGGCGGATGAAACTGATGATCCATACATGAGACTTGTATATGCCTGTAAGCATCATTTCATAGTTTCCTCCTCTGTCTCGCATACGCGCGCGCTCACACCCACATTGCATGGAATCTGACCTTATTAATGATTTTTGCAGCATCATTCTTTATATCCGTCTACTACGCCTATCAACGAACGTGGAAGCCGTTCAATCCAATTCTTGGCGAGACTTACGAAATGGCAAACCATGGTGGCATGTCATTTATAGCAGAACAGGTGTGTTTGTATGCCTTTCTTTGTTGTTGCGTCTGGACTCTGGAATATGTGCATAGTTTTCGCAGTTGTTTTGTGATTTTCTTATATTAAGTATGATTCTTACTTGTATAGTTCTGTTGACTTATAAAACAAATTGCTACAGGTCAGTCATCATCCCCCAATGAGTGCCGGACATGCCGAAAATGAGCATTTCACTTATGATGTGACATCAAAACTGAAAACCAAATTTCTTGGCAACTCCGCTGATGTATATCCTGTTGGAAGGTAATACTTATACTTCCTTTTATCTGTTAAGGTTGTTCCGTATGTTTTACTTCAATTCAATTTGTAGTTTATTTTGTTATGTTGAATATTTGCTTAAATTAATTTCTTTGGTAAGCATTTTTCAAGTCGTTAGTATGCATATCTGATGTGCGGTTACTTATTTTGATGCAGAACACGTGTTACACTTAAAAGAGATGGTGTGACCCTTGATTTGGTGCCTCCACCTACAAAAATAAGCAACTTGATTTTTGGACGAACTTGGATTGATTCACCGGGGGAGATGGTCCTGACCAATCTGACTACTGGGGACAAAGTTGTGCTGTATTTTCAACCGTGTGGCTGGTTCGGGTATGACTACTTTCTCCTAAAGTACCGCTAATTTCTGCCGGATACAGTCACTTCATTCATAACCTACAGTATTTGGAGTGGATGGATTCCATACTGTAGCAGCCAGTAACTTTTTATGCGAGTAAATCAGCATTTCATTCATCGAAATTGCAAGTGTCGAGCAGTTTAGTCCCTCAAATTTTCAAAACATTAAATTAGTCCCTCACAAAGAATTAAATTGACTGACATTGTTGAATTTAAGGGGCTAAATTGCTATTTTGTAAATTTGAAGGACTAAATTGACCAATCCTTACTATCTCCTTTTTATGCATTGCATTTTGTTTGCTTTACTGGTGGCTAAGCGATTCAATGTTCATAAACAACAGTTTCTTGCTAGAAATGGTTTTATTATCATATCCCTATTGTAATGTAATAGTTTTGCATATTTGTCTGCCAATTACGATTTCTTGCTCCATATGTGAACAATGTCATAACTTTGTACTGCTGTTATATATATTATCCAACTTAAAAGGCATTTACATTTTGCAGAGCTGGTCGATACGAAGTAGACGGATATGTGTATAATGCTGCCGAAGAGCCTAAGATTCTAATAACTGGGAAATGGAATGAGGCTTTGAGTTATCAAGTTTGTGACCCAGAAGGAGAACCACTTCCAGGCACAGAGATGAAAGAGGTTAGTAGGTCAACTCTTTTTTTCCGTTTTATGCTCATATAGATATAGATGATATGCTGTTGCTTAAAAGCATGCTCTTTATTCTTTAGATTATCTCATTACTATTCTTCATGAAATTGTTATAGAAATTTGAGTTCTTCTCATTAAGCATGATATGCTTAGCAAACAAATTTTGGAAAAAAAGTCACTAATTTCCAAAGTTTGTTTGCGAAGCAGTTGTTGATCAATGAGATTTCTTTGCAGTTTTGTATTTTTTTTAACTAATGCTTTTGGAGGTAATTAGATTTGGATTATAATACATGATAGGCTTAGTTCCCGTAACTGGATTAAATTCACTAATTCTTAATGAAGTCAACTTCAACTTGATACAATTAAATTCTTAGTTATTGAAATCAGAAAATGAATTAATCGATCCACAAACAAAGTGTCTTCAAGAAGCTTTCAAACTATTCTTCCGAGTATAATTAACACATTTCTTCACTCAAGTCTTAAGCTCTTCATTTGTATGATTGCTTTTGCATGATTTCTCTTTTTGTTGGGATGTCACCACTTGATTTTGTTCCGGAAACTCTATTGTTTTTTAATCAAGTTGTTTCATTCTGCAGGTTTGGAGAGTTGCCGAGGCTCCTAAAAACGACAAATTCCAATACACCTATTTTGCACACAAGCTTAACAGCTTTGATACTGCTCCCAAGAAGTTGTTGCCATCCGATTCTCGTCTCCGTCCTGATAGAGCGGCCCTTGAGAAGGGTGACCTATCCTTGTCCGGCAACGAGAAGAGCAGGTAACTAACTAATATTCCCCTTCTCTAAAAACCAACCATGACAAAAAGTGTGAAATGTGTCGATTGTTCTCTTACATTATGTGCACTTAAACTTACTTTTCAGTTTGGAGGAGAGGCAAAGAGCTGAGAAGAGAAACCGAGAGGCGAAGAATCATAAGTTCACTCCTAGATGGTTTGATCTAACAGAGGAAGTAACTCCTACACCTTGGGGTGAATTGGAAGTTTACCAATACAATGGTAAATATTCTGAACATCGGGCCGCTATAGACAATTCTGATATCATTGATAGTACACCGGAATTCAATCCTTGGCAATTCGATAATTTGGAGGCTGAATAAACATTCTTGTGGAATTCTTTCTATTTTTTAACCGTGTCATGTTGTTATTATAAGTTTGTAATGTATCTCTTATTTGAATTCCTGAAATTTGATCTTGTTTTTTGGGGTTGTGTTATGTTGTTGTAGCTTTTGATTAATTACAATTAGCTTATGTTAGTTCAATCCATTTTAATGGGTAAATGTTAGGAGACAACTTGAGCTATTCTTTTCTCCTTGTCACATTTTTTTTTTTTATAATTTATTTATTTTTATGATGTAATTCTTTAATTACGTTTGGAGTCAACTTCAAAGGTTAATGTGGTACAATATTTTTTAAAATTATCACCCTCTGCAGGTAAAAAATAATTGCTCTCTACCTTGAGTTATTTTTGTATAAAGAACTAAATCGTTAGGAATGTGATAGAAAGCGATAAAAACTATATCGTTATCTGAAATTAAGTTAAAGGATTAAAAATGCAATTTTTCCTTAATTATAATATTAGTAATAAATCTTGGAATGTGGTAGAAAGTGTGATGGCTAGTCTTGGATGAGGACTCTAGCTAAAATATTAGCTCTAAGAATTTGTTACTCCTAGAATGGTTATTAGTTAGTTTCTCTTTTTCCTGGGCTTTTGCCCTCATGTATCAATTTTTTTTTATTCAACATGTGAATCAAATGAATATATGGAATGTAATTTGATTGGTTCTATAACGGTACCATCATAGCAGCTGATCTAATAAATTTTGAATATGTTCTAATACTTTCTTAGAATTTTGGATGAAATATAATTCATTATTACAAAATTGACTTATAAGGTGAGAGCTAACCTCACTTTTACATTTTTTCTTTTTATTTTGAAAAACTATAAGCTCAAAAATGTTATTTTTTAAAAGGAATGTTATTGCTAAAGTGTTTAAGACAACCCTCATTTTTTTATTATACAAATTAAAATTTTCATTTTATTTTTACTGCCAAAATAGAAAGAAAAAAAATCTCTAAAGTGTTTAAGACAACCCTCATTTTTTTATCGGCGAACACATGGCACCCCCGAATATGAATTGAATATGAATACATATCAAATTTTTATATTAATTTATCTTAAAAGAATTTTTTTTTTCAATAAGTATCGGTATTTAACGCATGTTCTCATCGAATCTCAAGATGACGACCGGCAATCGACTCAGTTCTTTACCTTTTGATGTTTTGGTGAAGATCTTATCTCTCCTGCCATTAAATGAAGTGGCGGCAACAAAAAGGTATACATTCATCAAAGATCAAATGATAATAATAAAGGAAACAAATAGATCAAGGTACATTTGAAGAGAAGAAAAGTACATAAAATTAGGAAGAAGTTGAGGGAGGAAAGAGAGGAATGGACCAAAGTGTACTTAGGCAAAGAAAGTGGAGCACCAATGTTTTTTTAAGTAAGTGTGTATTTGGCTAATTAGAACAAAATTATGACTTTTTAGTAAAAAATCATACATAGCATTAGGATGAGGCTGGTCACTTTCCGAGTCTCACTATCTTAATCTTCTCCCTTCATTCACTTTCCTTTTCTCATGTCTATCCACACAAATTTTTTAATTAAAGTTTATCTTTCTTATCTAGGTCATAGATCATTCTTTTTTGTTTTTCATAAAGATAGGTCATTTTCTTTTCTGTTGACAAAATATTTAAAAGAAATATTTGGGGACTATTTATGTGATATATATTTGGGACATTTTGCTACTTATTGAATAAAGTAAGAAATTTGTGTTTTCCTATTTTTAGTTTAATAGGATTTAATGTCAAAGAAAACAAAAGGTATACCACAATACTTCATTTTATGTTTCTTACCATATATTTTTAATAATTTTCTAGTGTGAATCGTATATTTTTCTCCGCATAACTGCAAAGATGAATTCTTTAAGCTGGATAAAACCACAATAGACATATAATATAATTCTTACTCAAAAGATTTAATATTGTTGCATTCGAATAACTGAATTGAACCCGATACAATTATTAAACTGAAAGAATTATATTATCTAGTCGCGCAAAGTCATCTGAATTTAGCTTTGTAATTTTTAATATTAAGAATTTGTTGTCTTTACATTCAAACTTTGAAGTGAAGTTTTATCAAGTGAAAAACAAACGTGGTTTCTCATACCTTAGCTAGGGTGATCATTTATTGTCTAATCGTTGTTTCTTTGATTTGTTACCTACTTATTTATATTGAGACTATTTTATATAATGAAATGAATTGAGTTTGTTATTGTAAAAAAAAAAAAAACACTATTCGCTATCTTTCATTTACTTTCTATGTCCCATAATAATTGTCACATTTTTTTTGGTTGATAGACGAAATGGCAAAGCCATTGAAATTCACGCATAAAGTGCAGTGACCGAGGTTTGAACCTCGGTCATGACGTCCGACACTAGCAATTTCGACATTTCTGCACGTTGATTGTGACATTTTGTTGAATAAAAATTGTCTAGAGTTTTCAATGCAACATTAACTTCTCTTTTTTAGTTATATCATTAAACTCAATTTATTATTCTCCACTTTATATCATGAAAGTTAAAATACATCAATAATTAAGATGAATAATTTGATAAAAACAACATTCTCTTTCTTTCATTTATCATATTCTTTCAAGAGTAAAAACTCATTTTAATCTCTCATAAATTTCTGATAGGTCGGTCTTTGACAAAAATGAAATTCAAATTAGTCGTTGACATTTCTATACTACGTACAAATTATTGCAAATTGAATACTAATTTATTCTTAATATAAAAAAATCAGACGATAATTTGAATTTTAGGTTTGTCAAGACCAAATTATCTAGCAAAAAATTTGCGAAGTATTAAAACGAATCTTAACTCTTTCTAGTTTTTTTTTTTTTGGTCAAGTAGCCTAATAACTAAAATTTCATCTTTTTTAAGGTAACTAAGTGGGAGTACTGTGATTCAAAAACCCCAATCCATACAATAATATATAATGTCTCTGCCAACTAAACTACGATAACGAGGACAACTCTTTCTAGTTTCTAGTGTGTGTGAAATGATAAAATGAGACGAATATTATCAAAACAGGGTATTATAGAATGAAATATGGACAAGATTTGTGTGTTGTTGTTTTGTTTATTTATTTATTTATGTGAATGAGAATTGGAAGATAAGATGATGATGAAAAACCCTCTCTCCCAAATGAGTGGAGAATAAGCCACTTGTTAAACAAACAAGTAACATAAACCGAGGAGTGAGTGGATCACCCCAAACAAAAGTAACCGGTCAAATGTAAGTACTAAACCTACTATACCCGGTACAAAGACATGTTTGTTAGTTACTCCCTTCTTCCTAGGATATGTGAAAATGGTCAAACGTTTGGAAAATCAGTTAGTTAGTTTTTCTCTTTTTGAGGGGTTTAAGAACAACACAAACTTGTCATGGTTTTTCATGGGGTTTTATTTTTCTTCTTCCTTCACAATTCTCTAGGTTCGTTTTTTTTGTTACAAAATTCTTTTTATCTTCTAAAAGGCTATCCAAAAAAACTGTTTTTTGTTTTTGTTTTTTGTTTTGTTTTCATTTTGGTGTAAAATGATGATTCAACACTAAAAAAGGTTTCTATTTTATGAGTGTTCTGTACTTTTTTTGTTTTTTTCTTCACCACTCTTTCAAATGGAGCCCAGTTTCATCATTTGGTTTGTTACTTTTTTTTTTCTTCCTCAATTACTATAGCAATTTGCATTGCATAATGCAAATCTCCCTCCAATTTTTTTCTAGGTTCATTCAAGATCTATCTGTGTGCGCGTGCGCGCGTGTGACAATAAATTTTTAAAGATCATCAGGGGTTTGAAGATCCACTTGGCAAATGTCTTGAATAAATAAAATGATTATGTATATTATACTATTATTACTAATTTTGATTTCTGATTCAGTAGTTTTTTTTTCCCAGTGATTTTTATTTTTTTTGCTTATTGTTGGTGTTACTTTTAATTGTTTTAATATGATTGTGTAATTTTGATCATTATGTAAAAAATTTGTTTTTTGTTTGTGAAAATCAACTAAAAATTCATTATTTATTTGATTTATCTTTTGTTCCTTTTCAAAATATTGTAGGGTATGTATCTGCTTCAGTTTCAAACCGGATAAGAGTGTCTTCAACATGGGGTGAATACTAAATCTTCTAATGTCCATTTACATGTAAGCTTTCAATAACTTTTTCTTCATTTAATTATTTGTAATCTTGTGATTATTAATTTATAGTGACTGAACCTTATCTCAACCTTGTTCTTCAAGATTCTAGCAACTGCAAAATGCAAATGTCATTCTCATACAACTCATTGTTACTCCCTTCGGTCTCATATATAAGCAAATTTTCACCTTTTATGTTCATTCAATAACTAATGTATCTGGTTTATGTTTAGACCAAATACATTAGTTATTGAATGAACGTAAAAAGTGAAAATTTGTTTATATACGAGATGGGAGGGATTATTTTCATGAATGTCATGATATTGACATTTTCCTGTTATAAATGTTTCAATGTCTACTCTTATTTCAAGTATGAGTAGTTGAGTCCCACATCGACTAGGAAGAATGTCAAATTTATAAGAGAGACGACCCATTAATCCAATGCCTTAATGTTTTGGGTGGAGATGTGGCGTCTCCCTCTCGATGTTTCTCCCGAGCTCCCGTGAACTCCCCCAATAGAATATTAATGAATACTGATTAGGCGCATTAAGAAACTTGTTGTTTTCTTGCCTTTGAATTCGAACTAGTTTACGGCTTTATGAATTAAGCCCCTTAACACATTTTGAATAGGATTTAATTCATAAGTATTGTCAGTGTAAAGATTTTTTACGCTGTCAATTAACTATTGATTGATATTTGAATTTGATTATGCTGACAGGTTCTGATCTGAGGGGTGTCTTCAAAACTCAAGGAAGCTGGTTTTATGTTATCTAATGACTTTTTCTTATAGGAATGATTTTCTGAGATATGGTAATGCAGAAGAGGTTGGATTATGGCTTTAATGGCTATCAAGTTCCTTCCGTTCCTAGAGCTTCAAGATCTCCTAGGGTAAGCAAATGATTTTCTTCTCCTATACTATGGAACACGGCAAATACACCAAACACAACACTAACACTGAGTCACTAACACGCAAACACCAGTAAAAATTTAAGAAAGTAGAAGTGATTGAATGTAAATATATGTGTCAGTGTTGTGTCGGTATTGGACCAGACACGACTTCAATCTGAATTATCAGTTCTACATAACTTATATTCCCAACTAACTTGTATTATGAAGAGTTTCGACGTTCTTATAATTCCAATGTACATGTTTAGGGGAGGGGTACAGTCAGAAAGAAACCCGAGAGCAATCAGATACAGGCGTTTGATATTTTGGCTAGTGTAGCTGGCAATCTTTTGCAGAAGAATCAGAGTTCCATTCTTGATAATGCTTCTTCTGCGAAAGATCCTCGCACTTTTTCTGGTATTAACATAAAGGAAAACAAACAAGAGAATCAACTAGGATCACTTAAGGAGGAGCAATTTGAGCCCGGAACATGCAGTGAAGTTGTCTCTGGTAGTGTCCCTAGTTTGCAAGAGAAACATGAAAACCAAAGGTAAATGTTGAAGTGTTCAATACAGATGCATGTAGTTTTTCGCTGACATCCAATGAGAATTCTTGATATTTCTGCGTAAGCTCGTTTTGTAACCGTAATTTCAAAATTACTAAAAAATGAAGGATTTTCATTGAATGTCGGTGTAGAACTAATTTACATTGACAGTGCATGTTCCCGTTTCTCATGATAAACTTAATGGATTTCGAATTCGAAACTTATCTCTCAACAATGTTGTATTCTATGAAACTTTCTCCAGAGTCACGAGTGATTCATCGCTTCATGGCAATCATCTTGAAGGACAAGGACAGAATGAACTTGAAAGGGATGATGAACGTGTGAAATTGCAAAATACAAATGAGAAAATCATTCGTATTAAAAATAGATCGGATGGATCAATAGAACAAGGCCAAAAAGCATCAAAAGATTGCAGTGCTGAAAATCATGCGGAGAAGCCTTCACCGGAGGGCCACTGCCGTAGGAATCTTGATTCTTTACCGAATGGTTTCGGTTCTAGGAAATTAGTTAATAGAGATGATGACGAAAACTTTGTTCAGTGCACTCAACTGAACTCGAAGAATAAGATATCTTCTGATCCACCACCAGATACCTTGAAGGTTAAGGATGCAAGTCCATTTGTGAAGGGTATGTAGCTTTACTTGCAGTTGATTTTTACTTTAGCTGTGTTCCTAATTGTGATTCATGACAGTGTTGCGAATTATTGGCTATAGCAACGCCATAGTGTAGCGGAAATACAAATTGCTATTGGTCTAAGTCTAACAAATGCTATTTATCTCAAAGTGATGTCAAATAGTGGTTATAGCGGCACTAAAGCATTCTAGCGTGTAAAAAATGAACAAACTACTATTTTCTGCGATACGCGATTGACATCACCAGTTCAAGCATAGCAATCTCTATTGACGCGTGTATTCATTACTTTGCACATTCTTTATGAGTTATGACTATTGATAGTTCCATTCTATGAATTGTTTTTTGTCACAGACGAGAACAATAGCGGGGACAACTCGGTGCTTGAAAATTCAGAAAGGATGTATCCATTTAAGAAAAGGAAGTTTTACTACCAAACCTCGTCGTCTACGTCTGATAGTTGGTCTCACTGTCAAGGCACAGTTGATTCTTCTTATACAAGGGTTAATGGCACAAACCATGGTGCAGGTGCAACAATGCATGGTTGCCTTCTTTCTATTTCTTTTTTATTTGTAATCTATGTTTCCTTTTAGGCTTATTTTTCAGTTTGGACTCAATGATCCAATCTATCATTTGCAGTCATCGAAGAATCATCTTCTATAGCCGATGAACAAGTTCATCCTGGTTCCAAGGGTTGTAATGGTAGGAAAGTCCGCAAAATGATTGACCATATCTAATCATTTGACTTCCTTTATCTTTTGTTATAAAAATAACTTATGCATAAGCATTTATATGATAAGTGTTTATGCTAATATGCTATAAGCGCTTAATTAAGTTAATAAACATAAGCTGGGCCTTTATATGACCTGCTTGTTATATAAGGCTCTGACATGGTTTTTATCTGTACTTTGCAGTGAAGCTTAGCATAAAATCCTTTAAAGTCCCGGAGCTTTTTATTGATATACCTGAAACTGCTACTATTGGTTCACTGAAGGTATGTGATTAAGCTTTATCTGAGTAATCTAGTTTAACACATCATGCTGTTACTAAACCAATGGAACTAGTACAATAAAAGAAACTTAAGCATATGGAACACTTTATGGCATAATATGAGCCTTGAAGCATCAAACCACCTTTAGGGCCTGTTGGGATTGACTTATTTGGAGTTTATCTATTTGCATAAACACTTGTGAGACTGTTTGAGAGATCTTATGGAAAAACTTATGACATGGTCCATAAGATCCTCTTGGCATTTTTCCATAAGCTTTCCAAGATACCTTATGAAAATAGTTTGTAAGAAAATAGTTTGACTTATTTTATCTTTTGTTATAGAAGTAGCTTATACATAAGCACTTATATAGTAAGTGTTCAATTAAGCTGTTTATCCAAACGGGGCCATATTTGAGTCTAACTGTGTAAGTAGTACTTGTGAGACTGTTTAGGAGGGCTTATGGAAACAACTCATGACATATCTATATGCTGTTTTGAGCTTACTTCCGTAAGTTCTCCAAGATTACTTTTGAAAACAATTTGATTTGATTTTATCTTTTGTTATAGAAATAGCTTATACATTACCACTTATATGATAAGTTTTTATGCTATAAGCACTTAATTAAGATGTTTATCCAAACAAAGGCTTAATATGTCGTCTTGCCTCCTAACTAAAGTCAAAATATATTTCAAATGTAAAAGTGTAAGTATAGTAAGTTAGTAACTACTAACTACGATAAGCAATCCATTGCATCTTTCTTGTGCGCTCACAATGTCTATTGGCTAGCTTTATTTTGTTATTATTTGCAGAGGGACAGTAATGGAAGCTGTGACAGCTATACTTGGAGAAGCAACTACATGTTGGCATCCTTCTTCAGGGAAAGAAGGTTCGAGATGACAGCAAAACTCTAATCCAGACTGGATATCTCAAGATGACAAACATCACAGGTTAGGGTTCATGTTGGAGCCAAGACATAATCGAATTTCATCCTCGTACAATGAAGAGCCTTGTTTCCTAACCACCAATTCACGACAAAAAGCTGTCTAGGTAACCATTTATGTTGGCTTTCCATCGCAAACATTTTGTTTGAGTCCAAATGTACGTTTGATGAAATCGTTGTATTGTAACTAGTTTGTTCATTTTCGATAACCAGGCAATCAACATCTTTAATGTTGCAACAAGGAACATATAATGTATCTCGAGAACGTTCTACTGTCAAAATTGAAAATTGTGCGGAAGGTGATCATAATGCGGTCTCCTCTTTAGGAGATACTTCAGCAAACAACAATAACATGTCAAAGTGTCGCGCTTTAGTCACAGTACCTGCCATTAACATGGATGCATTAGCTGTTGTTCCATACCGACGCAAATCAGGGAATTCTGACTTTGGACAGCGCCGAATCAGGAGGCCGTTTTCAGTTCTAGAAGTAGAAGCATTGGTTCAGGCAGTTGAGAAACTAGGAACTGGAAGGTTTGTTCAATGTTGCTTCCTTCTTATCGAGTAGTTCTATAAACTGGATAGTGTTGAATATATTACTTGTGTGTTGCAGGTGGCGTGATGTCAAGCAACGTGCTTTTGACAATGCTAAGCATCGAACATATGTGGATTTGAAGGTTCGTGATTCGTTAGGCTAAAATATATTAAGGGTGAAATCTCCCACAAGAAGCTAAACTATCATTCATTGTATGATTGTCTAATTAAATGGTGCTTTTCTTTGTTTACCGTTTTTCTTTCTTACTACTTTGTACTTTCAAAAAGAGTTGAGTTTTTCTGTGGCAAATAGTGAAAGAGATAGAATTTCTTTCTATGTGCATACACATACACGCGGACACACACACATATAGGATGTGTGTGCCCACACAAGTACAAACTCCTGGTAACAACATGTGGTTGGTCCGAGTGTGGTCAAGGGTTAATCATTGGCTCTTGTGTACAGAGAAAATCCAGTTGAAAGGGTTGTGAGCCCAACAAATTCGCTGACTGGGATTAGTCACTGCTAAATGGTGGTGGATAATTCGTACCTATAACATGTTTATAAAAGAAGTTACAAATTTCTTGTAGTCATGTTGAATGGCTCACAACCCGGCTTTGGAAATTTGCGTACAATATATAAAGACAAAACATGCCCTATTCAATCTTGATTGAATGGTTCAACTGTAGTTGCATGATTGCATGACCGCAGAAAATTCAAATGTGTGCCGCACACATATAGAGACAATCCGCGTGGACTAACACACACACACACACACAGTTTGATAACTACACGCTATTTGCATATACTGGTAACTCTTGTGTGATTTTGGGAATTCTACAGGATAAGTGGAAGACATTGGTTCACACGGCAAGAATCTCCCCGCAACAAAGAAGAGGAGAACCTGTTCCTCAAGAGCTTCTAGACAGAGTCTTAGCTGCTCATGCATATTGGTCTCAACAACAATGTAAGCATCAACTTAAATCAATGTGATCCTTTTTCGATATTGAAGAAAGCAGAAGAAGAACAAGTTACACTGCTGCAGAAGTATACAGTCAATCTTCAGAATGATTTAGTGTAGTTTATGCTAAAAGTTGATAGTATATGTTAATCTCCATATATTTGTTCAAAATATATATTATATATAATCATAATTTATATTCCCTAAACCAGGTAATGGTTTAGGTGATTTGTACATGATTATTTGACCATAAGGTAACATTCTTATCATACCTTATGGTCAAATGTTGGTAAGTATGCTATCAAAAGCAAACTAGAATAATGAAATATGTATAGAAGTTAACACCACATGAATTTGTTACAAGTAACTTGTTATCTTGAATATTACACATAAAGAATGATGACCTTTGAAGAGGTACAATTGAATATTTTCCCTTGCAGATTGATGTGATGATTTTTCAATTAGAATATGTTCTCTTTTTTTTATTTCCTTTGGTCATATAATGATGATAAGTTTTGAAGAGGTAATATGTTCTCAATTAGAATTTGAAGAGGTAATCGAAATTAAGTTTCTTTACTTACAGCACAATCTTGAATAAACTGATAGATTAGTTGCCTGATGCACACTATGTTTCTGGCCCTTCAATTCCACCAAAGTCCCGCAACAAACGGATAAGCACCTGGACCCTTCAAGTGATTAGTCAACCAAAGCTCAAAACTCATATCACTAAAAAAAGGTCATGTTCCGATAGCCAAGAGTCTTTCATATTTGAACAACTTCAGTGCAGTTACAAAGGCAATGTAGAATAGTCTCTTCACTAGCTAAGCATCTTAGGACAAATATTAGATTGAGAGATTCCTTACTTGAAGGAGGAAAAAAAAAAACGAAAAAAAAAAGTGGTGAAAGGGCAAAACAGGTTTTTAATGATCATCTTTCTTTCTTAGATTACTAGTAGATAAAAAATTGACTCCAAATTTAAATTTGCTCAACTCAAAACCAAATTATGTTTAGATGTTTAGAACCCTAATTGACTTCACAGTTCACTCGTTCTCAAATCAAGCATCCTCGTCAAACAAAGTAAATAAGGTAACACATTCGGTTCATATTTTGTGCTGTTTACAATTGTTCATGTTTGTGTGCCATTAACATTTCAATTTGTATCCTTTTTAGATAGATAGTTCATGTTTTGTGTTCAAATTTGTCATTGTGTGATTTTCTGAGATACTTTTTGTTTAATTGAAGGTTTTATTTTATCCAGCTTTATTAGTTCATATTTAAGCTGTGGTACTTTTTATTGTATGTCTCTCCAAATGTGTATGCATTGTTTCTGAGTTCATGTTAATGATTGTTAAGCAGTGGTTAATATTCATGAAGAAAACTCTTTTGAGTAATAATAATCAGATAATTTTCTGATGCTTTGCGAAGTGTTTAACAAGAATGGCTTGTCTTAAGAGGCTTCAGATTGTTGAATGCCCTCAACTATTGAGTCTTCCAAGTTGCATGCATCGCCTCACTGCCCTTGAAGATTTGGTCATATATGGTTGTCCCTGAATTGTGCCGAAAATGTCAGCCTCAGTCTGGTAAGGTAAGTCCTTCTTACATTTGTTTTGAATTAGTCTGAAACAAGGGGACAATCTTTCCATAGCCATGACTTGTATTATGGACTTGTTTCATGTGGGAGCTTAGAGTCCGTACCTCTTTGTATATTCCCAAATCTACAGACTCTGTATATTAGTGACTGTAAGAACTTAAACTTGTTGGCTCACAACGACATCCAATCGAAACATTCAGCAAATAGCTTACTGATATAAGGATTTATGCTTCCAGCAAGTGTAAGCAGACCGGTGGGCAAATACTAATATTCATGGAATAACATATATAAAAATCAAAAGATTATTTTCCAATTTTCAAAACTGAACCTGGAAGAGTATTTTCAAAACTGATTCACATTCACATTTTAGGTACTAACCCCCTAAGTTTCACAATTGCTCGATTTTAGCCATTCAAATTTCAATTGCTTGATTTTGGCCCCAAAGTTTACCCTTTCGCATTTTCTAGCCCCCCGTTGACTTTTTTTGACTATAAATTGCTTATACATTATTTTTAAAATTTAATTTTTAAAAATTTTGATTTTTTTTCTTTCTAAATTTTGAAATGCCTCATAACTCATAAGCAATAATTAAGTTCTTTCTTTTTCTAATTAGTCAATTC